>NC_022027.1:40535635-40558173 GCF_000317375.1 Microtus ochrogaster | reverse complement strand
CTTTGGAGCCTGTCCTGGAACTAGTTCTGTAGACCAGGCTGGTCTCGAACTCACAGAGATCCGCCTGCCTCTGCCTCCCGAGTGCTGGGAAGAGTGCCAACTTTTTAAACCAATTTGTTCAAATGACATATTTTTGAGTGAGAATATTGTTTTTCATGAATTGTACAGGATTAAATGAATTATATATACAGTGTATCAAGCCTCTTTCAAATTGCTAATAACTGAGTTTTTATAAATACCACAAACACCATGTCCAGCAACTTGCCATACATTAATATCATCCATTAATAATCATTTGAAACTCATATTTTGGTAAAAAGAGGTTTGATATCTGAGTTCTAACAAGTATGTCCTGATGTTATCACCTTTGTGTTAATCTAAATCCAATCTGTATTGTCAAATATACATGCAATCGATCTTTATTTTCTGCCCTGAGCTACTCTGGAGTAAGTAAACTCATCTATAAATGCTATTATGTCAGACAAGAATAGTGGGAGGATGAAAGACTCAAAGAGTTTGTGTATTATATTTCCACCCATCAAGACAAAAGTAGAGAACTGGAAAATGTGTTTTCTTTCCTGGTAAGCACAATGATGTGTCTAATATTCTTGCAAATAAAATGAAAATTTAATTCACACAGATTAGGAGACTAAAGCCTTTGAAGTAAGGTTTACATTCATAAATAACAAATACTCTTCCTATACATGTATCTGCAATCACACATCAGAGTAAAGGAGGTAAAACAAAAAACAAAGGCAAGTAGTCATTTCTGTACATCAAGGACTAAGAAATGGAAAAGTTTCCGCTTGACACTCAGTAGGAGCCAATCTGTCTAATGCTTTGACATGCCTTCCCTCTAGAATATAAGGTAAGACATTTCTTGTTTTAAGTCATTACTCTAAATAACAATAACCACACAACTACTGAAGAGACCAAATGCCATAGCAATCTGCTTCCTGAACAGTTTTCAACAGATTTCAGCCAAGAAAAAAAAAATCTGGAAAAGTTCAGGGTTCATGCTCATTGGACAACAGAAAACCCATTGTGAGATTCTATCGAGGCTTTGTTCCCTCCCTACCTCCTAACTTCCCAGGAGTCCTGTGAGTAACAGAGGTATATCCAATGGTACAATGTCAGGGTTCCATGAAAATTCTAATGAAGATAGGCAAGAGGCGTAAGCCTGAACATATTTGAGGCCATAATCAAAAAAATGAAAAATAATGGAATGTTCATCAAGAGGAGAATTACTAATAATAGTAACAAATGTCATAATATGATGATTCAATATAATTCAATACCAAAATATTTATTCTATACCTATTTTATGAGTTAATTATATGAAACTATTTTCAGGAAGCCTATAAAGTAATGAGAACAGAAAATTCAAGATTTATTAATGTTAAAGGAGAAGATAGAGGAATAGAGGAAGAACAGATTTGAAAAGAGTGTGAAGAAATAAGAGATTTCATAAAACCATCATTACGTGTTTTTTGAGGTCTATGCATAAGTTTGACATTAATAACTCATTTGAAATCTGCTCAGATTATTTACTACCAATTATGCTGCAATATTCACTTCACACAATTTTAAGTTTTTCTTTATTCAAATATTAATTTACTAAAGCATTAACCTTTTCCTACATTGCTTATTTCTGTGTTGCTCTTTAGACTGCATAGCATATTCACTCATTTTATTTTAAATATTTGCTTCAGATGATCTTTCACCTCTCTACTGACTTTTCAACTTCAATGTGAGTATTAATTTTAGCTTTGTAAACAATTAGATATGCATGCTTCAAAGTCAATAACAAGCACCTGAAAACAATAAAATATATAAGGAAGGTACTTTATCCAATTAGTAATATAGAATTAGTTTGGTTTTCAAGACTGCTTTTTATTCTGTCAAGTAAACGGTACCATGTGGAACTTGCAAACATAGCAGCTCAAAACTGAAAAAAATATCTTATTTATTAATATTCTTCATAGTCATTTAAATTTAATTTAAAAATGGAACTTTTCATTTGAAAATATTTTTCTGAATCTATGTCTCCTGAGGAAAATACTCAATCCCATAAAAACATCATTTGCTAACAGTGACAAAATCACATACTTGTTTGTGGCACACAGGTGACAGAACAAGTGAACAAAGCCTACTTAAATTTTTGAACACTGTAAAGTACTGAGAATATGCTGGAGTGGATGGGTTCTCGTGTGAAAAGTTACACTGAGACCCTAACAGAGACTTTTGAAATAGTCCTTAGTAACTATTATGATTTTTTAAAATATATTTTAAAATACATCTGAAGTATGTATCAAAATGTTTTATATATTGTGAATTAATAAAAAGTTTTATATTATAAGAAATAATATGGTCAATCTATTTTAGGTATATATCACTTTAATTTAATTCAAAATTGCTCTTCTATGAGCTTTGTCTTTTCAGTTTCTGTTAAATATAAATCACACACTTACCTTAACTCTCTGTTGCAAGGGAAGGAGCCGCTTGTTCATCCCAACCACCTGGCTAGCTTAGCCCCGAATGACCACATAGAAATTGTGTTAATTAAATCACTGCTTGGCCCATTATCTCTAGCCTCCTATTGACTAACTCTCACATCTTGATTTAACCCATTTCTATTAATCTGTATATTGCCATGTAGCAGTGACTTACCAGCAAAGATTCAGCATGTCAGACTCTGGCGGCAGCTCCATAGCATCTCCCCAACTCTGCTCTTCTTTCTCCCAGCATTCAGTTCTGTCTTCCCTGCCTTCTTAAGTTCTGCCTTGTCAGGCCTAAAGCAGTTTTTTTTTTATTAACCAATGAAAGCAACACAAAGAAAGAAAGACCACCTACACCAAGTCTCCTTAAAGGTATATTTAAAATAGAGTAACAAAATATTAGTTTTCTTAATGTTTTTTATGGCTCTTTTAATGGTCAAAGTCATAGGTAGATTAATTTTACTCTTTGGATATTTTCTTATTGTAAAAAACTATTGACAATTCAAAATGGAATTTGAAAGTCAGATATTCATTTGTTCATTTTTAAAATTTTGAATATAGTAAATTTAGAAAGACAAAATCAGCAATTTTTTTGAGTGTAAGAAGTATTCAAATATGGCCTAAAAGGGCCAAAAAAGATGTAAGATAATTGCTTGTTCCCACAGATTGCAAGGTCCTGTGAGCTTCAGTAGAATATATACTGCTTATAGTATCAATTAGAATAGTTTGAAGTCAACATGTGGTAATATGTAAATCACAAATTCTTACTAATTTACTAATTCAATCATTAATTTTCATACAATTATTAATTTATTTTGCTTGAGAAGAGCATGTGTTTCTTGAGACACAATCTATTTGAACCTATTTAATACTATGATATCTATTTATGTTACACATATAAATGTTTACAATTCATAATGTGTATTAAATGAAATATACTACAACTTATATGTATGTGGGACCTGTAAAGCTACAAGGTTTCCAGGGTGCTGTGGCTAGTCACAAACTTATCAGAATCAGTGAATTACTGTCTGTGCAAATACTTAAATCTTAGAGTTTGAAATGTTCGTGATGCTCCAACTTAAAAGTTTGTATCACACAGTTGAACTGATGTTTAAACTTGACCGTGACTGTTAAAATAAAGAAGGGGAGGAGGAGAAACTTAAAAAAGACTCAGTTTGAAGAACATCTCTAAAAACGATTTTCTCACTCAAGTTAGGGACAGACATTCAACTTACAGAAGGGGGATTATAGATCTTAGTGAGAATAAAATACTCTACTGGGTTTGATGATATAAATATTAATCATATCTAACCATACTATTAAAGAAAATATTTGGTCAAAATCCTGCACCACTGTAATTTATATGTTAACATTTACAATGGTATCACTTGTCAAATTGATAGCTCTTAACATTTCTCTAAACTATTTTTATCCTCTAAAAAAAGATAATAGCAAAGTTAGCTCTGGGAATAATGGCAAACCCTGTGTTCAACTGTCAGCATAATCTTAAAGAGTGAGATTACTTGAGTAACATTTACTCATTTCTTTGATATTCTGTAACTGATATATTATAATGTAAAATTAATAATAATTATCATTTTGGGGCAAAATCAACAATCCTCATATTATATGCTAATAGAATAGACACACTATCATCCCTTTGAATAGGAAAAAAATGTTCCACATAATATCATTATGCTGGATGCTTAATTGGCTTTCGTCATTATAAAAACAATGCCAATTTAATCAATATTTAATAATCCAATTTGGCAGTGAGTGGTGGAATTATGAAAAGGGGTTTTACAAAAAGAAAGATCAGTTTCAGCTCATGGTGTCAAGTGTACCCTTCCATTAACACTTTTATCCTCTGTTTTTGGAAATGTTGTGAGGCAGAGATCATCGTGCTAAGAGCATGATGCTGAAGAAAAGTATTTAACTCATGCAACTCATATCACACACACACACACACACACACACACACACACACACACACACACACACACATGCACGGCATAGATGGTGGCAAAATATCCCATTCAATGGCATGCTTTGTTCTACTTGACTTACTGTTTTCAGTTTAACTTGACTCCTATTGTTTTTACCATGTAGAGTAATATCATCTTGTATATCAATCTTTCAACACAGGTCTTTAATATATTTCATATCCAAACTATGAAAGTGAAAAAAAGCATTTATTTTATATTCTGGTTATCACAGATATGTCACAGTGATACTGAGATGGATACTGGGGGTTTAAAAAGTTTCTTAGAAGAGTTATTGACACAATGTGCAGATAGAAAGAAGGGTAATGCTACGGTAGAGGATTTGTTATAGTTCAGGCCTTAACATGACAAAAGCATGCCAGGACTCTATCGAGAGTCAGTACCCATAGGGAAGAATTGGAAGTATCTCCTTATACACTTGTCTGAGGATGGGTTTTTTTCTTCACAACAGGGCTCTGCATCCAGGCTTACTGACTGGCATGCAGGAGGCAGAGAGGACGATTGGGGAGCAGGATATTTCATTCTTTTCATATAGATAATTTGAGTTCACATTTCAGGTAAGATATGGAACTGACAAGTCTGTTCGTCAGGGACTCACAGATAATGTTTCAACCAAGTAATTGTCATTGTCATGATAGGGAGTGATGGCTGCTCCAAAAAGAGCAGCTGGATTCTTATATTGCATTCCTATGTATAGATGTGCAGGACTGGCAAATTCATAAGCAGAGTGAGCATATGATTTCATTAGGGACATTTTTATCTTCAACATCAGAGTAAACAATGTAACAACCAGCTAGGCACTAAGCAGATTGCTGCTTTCTTAGGGCAATAATGCCATATTGGAGTTCAGAGTTGATTTTTATCTTGGAAGATTGGGCAATGAGGAGTAAATTAAGTCATGCTGTCTCTGGTGAGACTCAGTCCATGCTATTAGGTTTATATATAATCTCCAGTACTGCATACTTCACCTCTGTTTTCATGATTCCATTGGATAATGCCATGGTCACTGGATAAAGGAGCTCGTATGCACAGAATAGGTCATTCTATCTTTTTTGTCATTAAATCCCTTTCAGATAAGATTAGTTGCCCTTTAACAAGTATTCTTTTTTTTAATTTATTTATTTATTAAAGATTTCTGTCTCTTCCCCGCCACCGCCTCCCATTTCCCTCCCCCTCCCCCAAATAAATCCCCCCCCCAGCCCGAAAAGCAATCAGGGTTCCCTGTCCTGTGGGAAGTCCAAGGAACCCCCACCTCCATCCAGGTCTAGTAAGTTGAGCATCCAAACTGCCTAGGCTCCCACAAAGCCAGTGCGTGCAGTAGGATCAGAAAACCATTGCCATTGTTCTTGAGGTCTCAGTAGTCCTCATTGTCCGCTATGTTCAGAGAGTCCGGTTCTTATAAGGCCTACACATTTGTAGTTTTTCCAATCTGTCTTTATGCCTGTTCTTCATGTTTCTCTGATAGTGACTTCTTTCTTGATGAAGAAATTCTGTCACACATTTTCTAAGAATGTTTTCGTAACTCTCTATTCATTCTTTCAATTAGTAGCCATCGGCCAAAAATTAGCCTATAACACACAATTTTAGAAAAATTCACGAAGACATTTATCTGTGTTTCCAAACCTAGGATGATTTCCTTTCCTCTTTGTCATTCAGAGATGTTTCATAATGTGACTGTTGTACAGTATGCTCCTTCCAGTCTCAGGACAGAATAACATATCTACATATTGTGCAGAATCATATACAAACTTGGCCTAAGTGTTCTCTTCTCTGCACAGCAATAGAGAATAGGGAAATCTCATTGGAGTCATAAAAAAATTAAGAAAGGGGAGAAGGAACGGGAATGAGCATTGGACCACTTGCTCATATAATTTATATCATAGTATCTTTGCTGTTTCTTTCAAATATGTATCTTGACCTTTGATAGTACTGAAAACCTAACATTGTGCCCTCAAAAACACATGGATCTTGATGGACAGCAGCTCAACTAACATTATGGACAAGTGTTTAGTTACTAGTCAAAACAGTAGATAATTTTAAATTTTCTCCTTTATTATGTGGAAATCAATTCAGCATATGAAGTTAAACATCAGAGATACCTAGTCAAAGATAATATAAGAGATGAACATGCAATAACTTCTAATCCCATTTTACACTCAAAATAAAAACTACCATGTTACTTTAAAATTAATATGTAGCATATATATATATATATATATATATATGTACTATATTTGGATTTTTATACTTAAACTTATATGATATTATCTTTGATATTGTTTAAACTTATATTACCAATAGCAAGTCTTTTGAGGGTATACAAGCTCTCATTTTAATGGATGTGATATGCATGCAAAACTCAGAACTGACTCTAAGGCATACTTTCATGTATGCAGAATGTGTAATTTCTAAGTTACTTCATATGATATTCCCCGAGTAAATAGCACACTTCTCTTACCTCACAACCAATAATCAGCAAGTTCCATTTACAGTCATTTCTCTCCAACACTCTATAAATAAATGACAAAGTTTAAAATATATTTTATGTAATTTTTTTCTGAGGGTATTGGGATTTGGGAGTTTTCTCAGAAATGCAATAACAAAGGTCATACCTAATCTCACATAGGGTGGTGATTCTATGCTAATTGAAATGGTTCTTGATTTATAGGTTTTTATTTCTAGTACACTCAAAATCTGGGCCAGGTAATTTACTAATAGAGATATTAGATTAAAAGTTGGCATTTTAATGATACATCTATTAGTTATTGTTATTATTACTAAAGACTGAAAATTATTGGTAAAATAAATTCTGCTGCAACTAGGCTGCATAATATAGACATATAATCTAAACTATTAATTCTCTAAATAAAACTTTTAAAAATGTTTCTAGTATAGCTATACAGATTGATACACCATTTGATGTGAAATTAGTCTTGTTTTTTTCTAACTTGCATTTCAATCAGTTGTTCAAAGGTTATGTTTAATGTCACATTAGCACATTTTCAGAAAGAGGTAGTTTTGTTTATGCTTCATGGGATAAGATAAAATCTCTCTGTGTGATGAATTCAAGGCAACTCTTGAATCTCATTCAGTTTTAGCATGGATCCATTAAGGTATGCATTTTCAGTCAATGACATTTATCTTCTGTGAAAATTTATAACAATGTTATATTCTGAAATTCTTCTTTTGTGTCTCTGTGAATTGTTTTTATTTTACACATAGGCAAACACACACATATATGCATATATATTAAGTTACTCTACATTTAGTCTGCGTCTCAATCAGTTCATCAACCCTGTTTGTTTCTGATGTGACTTTCCCTTAATTGTGCTGCAGAGATCTTGAATATTGTGTTCATAATTAATGGCAGTCTTCTTTCTTCTTGAATATAATCATTTTTCATCTCACCTAATCATTAGGTCCTTTTTATGATACAGTAGAAACAAGACTCCTATCTTGGGATTCCCATTTTGTTAAAAAAAATTAAAAATAGACTCAAACTGAAATTCAAAACAAATGGGTGGCACAACCCCATGTTATGGAGTTCTACAACAAATGGAGAAATGCCCATGTTATCCCCCCTGCCTGTCTCTTGGTGAGCACTGCATACCAAGTTACTGCCATTGCTATTTTTTTAATCAACAATGGGCTATATTGTTGTGATTTTTGAGTAGTACTTACTTCTTCTTCTTCTTCCCAAACATAAATTGTTATTGTTTAGGTACAAGGTAGCAAAAAAAAAAATTAAAAACAAAGAACTGACACATCCTGTTTGCATAGACCACTAATATTTATTTGATTTCAATGATTCTTTGACTTTAAATGTGATTAGATTATTTTAATCATGGAGTTTATTTATTGCTTGAACTAAATTGCTTTGGAGAATTAAAACAAAAAAAACAAAATCATATGGATGGAATAGTTTATAATATGTTTATTTTTCTTTCTTAAAATTAAAAGTAAAACCCTTTAGTTATGATCAGGATTTAGAAGTTTTCATGAAGAATATTATAAATAAAAGGTGCCTTATTCTCCTCAAAATTATGTACCCAGAGGAAAGAAACTTTACTACTAAGTGCATTATCTCAAAAGAGAAGATGATTGTGTACATTAGAGCAGCCCTTCATCCTCCCATGATTGATTTGCCCCTGAAAATGAAATGTAAGAGTGAGAGCTAATATAAGCCTGCAGAAGCAAGGGCCATGGACATGCATGTTCTGGATGTCTGTAATAAGAGTTTTTATTTAAGTTGCTTTTTGAGCAAGAACGGTTGTAATTTACTGGCCTGCCCTGTGACCCGGGTACCCTGTCCCTTTAAGAGATGAGGCCCTCCTGTCCCTTTAAGAGATGAGGCCCTCCTACTTCCAGTCTCCCCCTTTCTGCTTAGGTAAGCAGATCTCCCCCTCCATTGTATCTCTCCCTCTCTCTATCTGTCCTTCTCCCGAAGAGGCATTCTCTGCCTCTCTCTCCTCTCCCTTTCCTCTATTTCTCTGTCCCCCTCATCTCTCCTTTTTCCCACTCTCCTTAATCACTTACTTTTACACCATTCCCAATATCTACTAAGTAAATTCTCTACCCAAGCTCTTTCTTCATGGTGTGTGTAACTGCCTTTCTCCTGCTCACTGTAGCCACGGGTCACCCACTGTTGCCCCTCCTGGGACTGGTCTCACGTCACCTGCAGCATGCATGATAATAAGACATTTTACAGATTTTCCTGTAGTCTCTACGATGAAAGAGCAGAAATATATCCCAAGTTGTGTCAAATCTAGAATATGTCCTATTAATAGACATCTTCATTGTATGGGGTTTATAATCACAGACAAAACAGTATTCCATCTGAAAATGTTAATGAAAATATAGAGAAGAGTTAACTTTTAAGTTATGATGATGAGTTATTCAGGAAATCTAAGTGAGATATAAACAGGAAGAAGGCAAGATAGACATATGAACAATGGCTAGGATTAAAAATGCCACAGGATGTACTTGGGAAATTAATGGGAGCTTGTGATTGCTGAAGTATCCGTTGTCAGGCAGTAAATAAACAGTTTTATAGAGGATCAAGAAGGTCTTTGTCTGACAGTTTAAATACCTAAAAAATTTACTGATACAAATTACTGAGGGTTTTCAAGAAGCTCCCTCTTCACCTGTAAAGAAATGGTGATCTTTACCTGAATCATAACCTGAAAAGGTCAACAGATTTCTTTTCTGGAAAACTGGAAAGATTGCTGTTAAAACTTCAAAAAAATTCTGGACATATGATTAAAGGAATTTAGAGGATGTGTTTTTAAACAAAACTGTCTCAGTAAATAATGTAACAGCAGCAACAGTTTCAGTATGTAGAAGTCATTTCTCTACGTCATTCAGTTTTCTAGACAGAATGACAGGAGGTTCATTTCAATGTGCTCTCGCTCTCTCTCTCTTTCTCTCTCTGTGTGTGCGTGTGTGTATCTGTGTGTATGTGTGTATGAGAGAGTCAGAGCGTGATTATATATATATATATATATATATATATATATATATATGCATATCTGTATGTAAATAATAGAATAATAGATGACAAATGATAATTAGAAATGGAAGAACAGAAATTCTAAACAGGACAAACAGATTTAAACACATTTATAAATTTAACCTGCTTACTCCTTGATTTTGAACATCAAGTCTATGGACCCTAAGGAAGATTAAATATCTGTCTTTTAAGCTCTTCAGTTTGTGGTATTGAGTAAACACAAACTAATAGGAGCTGTCAGGGGGTGAGAGCAATATAAAAATATAAAGGTATGTTATCTATCAAATCATCATATAAAATTGCAAATAGAAATAAAAATAAATGAACGAAGCCATAATCTGGAAACAATAAAGAAAGCTGATATGTGAATCTTACTTCCCCATAAAACAGAAAACAGAGTAAAGAAAACTATGATGTCCATTTCCAAAGTACAAAGAGATCAGGACTCCAATGATTTACAAGATGAATGCATCAAATAAACCATCATAACATGAAATGTGTGAAAGTGCTAAAGAATTGAGGAAACACCTGCTTTTCTTTTAAAAAGTCAACTTCCTTCCTAAGTGTTTTGCTCTTCTTAACCTTAATGCAACACATTGAATGAGAGAAGAACCAGAGCATCAAGTTTTATACATTTTCCTCACATATACGATCCAGTGAATTATTGAGTAGATGTGTGTGAGATTAGTAGTAAAACTATTAAGGACAGAAAGTGTGCTGTAGGAGGCTTCTTGTTTGTTCCTGGCTTCTCAGCTCAGAAATAATCACGAAGAAACCATATTGTTGCAATACTGTTTGGCCAATAGCTTAAGAGTATTTCTGGCTAACTCTTATATCTTAATTTAACCTATCTCTATTAATCTGTGTATTTCTACATGGCTGTGGCTTACCAGGTAAGTTCCAATGGGGCTACATGACTTCTCTCTGACGCTACCTTTCTTTTCCCTGTATTCAGTTTAGTTTTCCCCCCACACAGCTCTGTTCTGCTCTGCTTTGCTATAGGCTCAAATGAATGCTAGTCACAGCATACAGAGAACAATCCCACATAAGAAGTGTGTCAAAACAAGGTGGGAAAAGAGGATAATGGGCATATGATTACAGTCACAACATCATAAAAGCATATCTGAAATGGAGGCATGAACGTTATCATACAAAATTAGTTGGTGTGGGAGGTCCTTCTGTCTATGTGTTGTTTTGTTGGTTAATGTATAAAGTAACTGACTTGGCCTATAGCATGGGAAAAGAAAGGCAGAGGTAGAGAGAAGCCTTGAAGCCAGTGGAGACAGACACTGGGAACTTTTCCCCCATAAGCCACAGCCACGTGGCTATATTAATTTAATCTGTATATTAATACAGATTAATAGAAATGGGTTAAATTAATATAAGAGTTAACCAATAAGAAACTAGAACTGATGGATTAAGCAGTAATTTAATTAATACAATTTCTGTGTGATTATATCAGGTCTAAGCTAGCCAGGCGGCCTGGAACCAACAGTAGGCCCTCCTCCAACAATAACTATACACTAATAATAATAAAATAACTTTATAGGAGCCTCAAAATAAATTTAAAATACATGATAAACTAATGCATCAAGCATTAGAATTAATGATGCTCTCAACTCATATGAAAATTTTACTAAAATAACCAATACTGTATGATGTGAAATGAAATTTAAAAATGAAAATATGGAATATATTACATATATATTTTTTAAATCATATTTCAACATACAAAGTAGTAATTGAGCCTACAGCTAGCAGAATTGGAAAAAAATTGTAAGTCTTGTATTTTAGTAGGAAACTTCACTTTGATTTATTTTTTAAATCATCCTTAAAACTTTAAAAGTAAAATGTCACACCATCCAATTAAAATTAATCAAAGTGTCTGAACAGATATTTCTTCAAAGAAGTCACATAAATACAAAAAATACAGAGAAATGGGTTTTAAAATTTTAGTTAGAAAATGCCAATTACATCCACCATGAGATACCACTTAATGTCAAGTGAGATGTCTGTAGTAAAATCAGATAATAAGTAGTGTTGTGAAGGATAGAAAAACTTGTAATGTATTGGCTATTCGGACATAAATGTGTATAACAACTTTGAAAGATACTCTGGGAGTTTATAAGACATTAACACCAAGATTACCATGTATAGTATGAATTCTAATTGGTTTTAATAATAAAAACTTGCAGTCAAATATTGGGGATGAAAGCTGAAAGAACAGAGAAGCAGAGCATTCAGTCACTAGCTTTTACCTCTATGGAATTCTCAGACTGAATGAGAAATCCTGCCTCTAGGAATTATCAGACTGAACTCCTGTTTCTTCCTGCCTTATATTGCTCTCAGAGCCTAGGCACATCCTTTCCTGTCTCCACCTCCCTAGTGTTGGAATTAAAGGCATGTGACTCCCAAATATTGTGATTAAAGGTGTGAGCCACCACTGCCTGGACTTCATGACTAGCTAGTGGATAGCGCAACATTGTGATCTTCAGGCAAGCTTTATTTGTTAGATCATAAAATATCAGTACACCATGTGATTCAGCATGATGACTCCTGTGCACTTATCCAAAGAAATGAACATAAATTTGTGTTTAAATATGTACACACATATTCATAGTGTCTTTATTGTAAAAAGTAAACTACAAAATGTACTTAAATGTCCATAGACTTATCACTGTGTAAACCTATATCCACCCGAGACAATTTTCTTATAGGAATAAAACTTTGATAGTAGTGATGCAATATTTGCATTAGCTGTCAGATTTGTCAAAGTCTGAGGGTCATAACTGAATGGGATTATTTACTTAGGATAAATCTTCAAATATTTTGCATAATAATGTTAAACAGATATACCACATACAGTTATGAATCTTAGTTGTCAGTTTGACAATATGAGAAATTAACTAGACCCCAAACAGCTGGAAATGCCCACGGGTAAATTTTTGATTGAGTTATCTGAGGTCAGAGGATGCACCCTAAATCTGAGTCATGCATTCTGGTTTCAGTCACAGAAAAAGACATGAGAAAAGAAGTCTTTTCTTTTTGCCTGCTTGCCCTGACACTCTCTGTTGAGTTCATTCATCTTTTTGCTTCAGCCTTCTAGTTTATTATGTATTAGATCTAGTTTTATGAGAGTCTCATGTAGGTTTAAGACCAGAAACTCTGTAGGAATCCTCCAGAAATCCAGCACCAGATGTGTTACTGCTGAAGTGTCTACTCTCTTTGATTGAACAAATTCTTGGCTTTGTGTAGGGAGGTAGGTAATGTTGGACTACTCTGATCAAAGTATGTAATCCAGACAAATAAATCTAATAGATGCATATATACATATGTTATATTTACACACTTATACATAATATATTAAAATAATTACATAATTTAAATTCAATATATTATAAAATATTACAATTTATTATGTACTACAAATATTTATTCTATCAAGTTGATTCATGTAGAAAACCCTGACATAATTGTCTTTACATAAATTTTCCATAATAATCAAATTTATATTTCCATGTGTCTATCAGATTATGATAGTATTATTTAGCTTATTTATTATTTAAATAAATTTAGAGTAGAAATTGAAACCCCAAGGCATATCATTTATATGAAATTTTTAACTGCTTCTGAACTGAATTTATAGTAACTAGATGATACTTATGTCCTTCTCCTTTTAAATATGGAAGTAGCAGACATATGCTCATCCTAAACATTCACTTTCATCTTTTTCTGTGATATGGTAGTTTTTCTGGAGCTCTGCTTGGGCACACAGAATGAATGTGGCATCAACTCCATGACAAGGTCCTTCTTTCAAATCTACATATAATTTTCTAAACTTTTCTAAAGTCACTAAAACCCTTTGTTACTCTCTACATTTTACATTCTCTTGGTTATTATGCCATACTCCCTCCCCCATCATGTTTCAATTCTTAGTAATATCAAATATTTCTGACTTTCACTTAAATGCATTATTTTCAGTAATAATAACAGCATCAGTGTTTATTGATTATATAAATAATAATGTCATATATACTGAGAATCTTTTAGATAATCACTCATTTTATGCTTACTATGTTAATTGATTAATATATTCTGAGCCTGCTTAGAGTAAAAATTCCATGAAACATATTTCATTCAGAAATTAACTTTCATGGAACTAGTCAGTTTCTGTAGCCAATCAAGGTACTTTCTGCCTTCAGAGTATTATGCCAAAGGGAAAATTTAAAAAGTATCTGTCCATGCCACCTTTTATTTTGAAAGAGTCAGGACTTGTTTTTGGTGATGGTTTGAATATTACTATCCCCATAGACTAATCTGAGTATGTGGTTCCCTAGTTGATGGGCTGTTTAGGAAACAATGGCCTTGTTGGTAGAGTTGTGTCACCAAGTATGAACTTTGAGGTTTAAAAAGCCTATGTCTGGTCAAATTTCTGTATTTCACTGCCTACTGCTTTGGATCAGATATTATTGGCTTTCAACCACTGCCTTTCCTGCCACTATGCTCCCCACTATCATGGTCAGAATCTTACTCTTTTCAAATATAAGCAAGTTCCCAATTAATTACTTCCTTTTATAAGTTGCCTTGATCATTGTTTCTCTTCATACCAATTGAATAGTAACTAAAACATCGTGGGAGGTGATTCTTTTTACATATTTTTTAATTAATTCAAACAAACAGTCTGAAAATGATAGAACAAAGGAAAGTGAAAGGCAAAATTGTTTATTTGTTATTATTTGTTAAAAACATAATGCCAGTTACCCTTATTTTATTTAGCTTAACATCACAAATGAGTCAAACTTTACTTAGGTGTGGTTGAGTATATGAATTTTAAGTTGGCTCAGTATAATATTAAAATTATATAATCCAACAATAATGAGACCAACAGGTACACTAACAAGATTTTAAGTACATAAATGAATATCTTATTTCCTTCCAAGTACTGTTTTTAAGCAAAGGTATAATTATTTCCAGAAGGTGATGTATGGATTTTACTATCACTTAAATTGCTTTCATCCTTATGCTTATTGAATAGAAGTCATATTATTAAATCTTACCCAAAAAGTATTTTATACTTTATATTATATAATAGCAAAACTTTAAATATTTTGTAGACCCAATAAAACATTTTTGTTTCTTTTATATTTATTATATTATTTTAGATTTATTATTAAAATTTGGTAATAATCATATCATCTATATATTTGACATTAGAAATTTAATTATACTACTCCAAGACACTTTTTTTAAAAGTTAGAAATACCTCTTTTTTCTTCTTCTTCTCTGTTCTTCACCTGATCCCTCATGTTCTCCTCCCCACTCCCCTTCTTTCCTCTCCTCTTTCCTCCCAACCTTCCTCATCCTCCCCTGCCATCCAATTTACTAAGAAAACTTATCTACTTCCCCTTCCCTGGGGGGGTGGGTGTCACTGTATGTTCATCTTAGGCCTCTCTTTGTTTCCTGTCTTCTCTGGAGTTGTGGACTGTAGTCTGCTTATCCTTTGCTTTATGTCTAATGTCCCCTTATAAGTGAGTATATTCCGTGTTTCTCTTTCTGGGTCTGGGTTACTTCTCTAAGGATCGCTTTTTCTGGTTCCATACATATGCCTACAATTTTCAAAATCTCCGAATGTGGATGACAGTTGTATGGCTTGGGCAGTTTGTGGGGTCACTAACAGTGGAACAAGTGTTTATCCCTAGTGCATGAACTGGCTCTTTGGAGACCATCCTCTGTGGTAGGATACCTTTGTGCAGGGAAGAAGGTCTTAGTCCTGCCTTAGTCTGTGATGTGACAGACTTTGTTGACTCCCCAATGTAGTTCTCATCATCTCTTAGGAGTGGATAGGGTGGTGGGGGTAGGGAGAAGCTGGAGGTAGCTGGAAAATGGGAGAGAGGGGGAATTGGAAAAGGTATGTAAAATAAGACTGTTTAAAACAAAAGAAAAAAATAGAGATAATGATGGTGTTTTCTAGGTATCTAGGGAATAATAAGAGATAGAAAAGCAAAATATTTGACCAGTATTTTATTTTGGTAAGTCAATTCAACCTTTAGTTTATGATAATTGTTACAATTATATTTTTTTTACAAAAACAATCTACTCAATTATTCTTAATAACATTTTCTTTTTAATGCTAAATAAAAATACTAAAAAAGGGGAGTATCTTTTTAAATTATTATTCAGTCCACCTTAGTCAGGAGATTATTTTGAACACATTCTTCAGCCACATGCAATTGGAATACATTTCAATCAGAAAACCATGATTATTAATATAGAATTTATAATTCTTCCATACTTAGTCCAGCAAAACAGCACACTAGTTTCCAACGAAGGCCTAATATTATTTTCTCTTAGTTCCCCATTGAGATGATAATAAACCTTTGAATCGCCCACCTAGAAATATTTTCTTTGAGAAGAAACTGCTGGGGTCATTTTAAAAGTCACTTGATACTATGCCAGAGAGAGAGAAAGCTTTTTCTCTTGTGTTGGCTATCAATAGATGAAATAGCTTATTTTCTTTCTCCTTGCCTCATCCGCACCCCCATCACTCATGCCCTTTATAATGTTCAACAAAAGCATTGCTCAATTGCATCTTGTCCAACAGTGAATGTACATAAAGTGCCCATTTTGTTTAAATGAATGGCAGTAACCTTTTGCTACACTAACTACTACTGCACCATAGGAAACAGCATGGGCTCTGTTTGTATCCTTTCTCTTTCAACTCATAGTGTCTTACAGGTATTATACATCACAATAACCTTTAATCTCATGACTGGTCAACATAAGATCCTTGTGTGTTATTCAGGTAAGCTGCTTGCATTTTCAAGACACCTGTTTCAAAATTTATGCATTATCTAACATGGAAACACAGTATGCTTTCAAGTATAGTAAGAAAAATTTATGTATGAACCAGCAACAGTGTCTCAAATCCTGCAATAATATCAGATATGTAGAAAAATGTACCAATAACTATTTAATCTTAACTTTAAGACTGAAAGCCCGACTGGAAGGTTTTAGTGTAAAATTCTTCCAGAAGTTCCAAGAAGATATAATACCTATTCTCTTCATAGTGTTCTACAAAATAGAAACAGAAGGAACATTGCCAAACACTTTTTATGAGGCTTTAGGTACCCTGAAACAAAAATCACACAAAGACTCAAGCAAGAAAGAGATTTAGAGACCAATCTCATTGATGATCATGGATGCAAAAGTACACAATAAAATACTGACAAATCAAATCCAGGAACACATCAAAGAAATCATCTACCATGGTCAAGTTGACTTCATCCCAGAGATGCAGGGCTGGTTCAACATATGAAAATCTATTATTGTAATCCACCATATAAATAAACTGAAAGAAAAAATCATATGATCATTTCATTAGATGCTTAAAAGATATTTGACAAAATCTAACAACCCTTCATGATGAAGGTCTTGGAGAGATCATTAATACAAGAAACATATCTAAATATAATAAAAAAAATATACAGTAAGCTGACAGCCAATATCAAATTAAATGAAGAGAAACCCAACGCAATCCAAGTAAAATCAGAAACAAGACAAGGCTGTCCATTCTTTCCATATCTCTTCAACATAGTTCTTGAAGTTTTAGCAATAACAATAAGAAAACAAAAGGAGATCAAGGGGATTCAAACTGGAAAGGAAGACAACAAACTTTCAATTGCAGATCATGTGTTAGTGTATATAAGTTACCCCAAACTCTACCAGAGAACTCCTAAAGCTGATAAATTCCTTCAGTGATGAGGCATGATGCAAGATCAATACAAAAAAGCAGTAGTCCTCCTGTACACAAATGGTAAATAGGTGGGAGGGAAAGCAGAGAAACATCACCTTTCACAATAACCATAAATAATATAAAATATCTTGGGGTAACACTAACCAAAAAAGTAAAAGATCTATTTGATAAGGACTTTAAATCTTTGAAGAAAGAATTTGAAGAAGATACCAGAAATGGAAAGATCTCTTTGATAGGAAGGATCAACATAGTAAAAATGGCAATCCTATCAAAAGCAATCTATAGATTTAGTGCAATCCCCATTGAAATTCCAACACATTTCTTCACAGACCTTGAAAAAACAATAATCAACATCATTTGGAAAAACAAAAAACTCAGGATAGCCAAGACAATCCTGAACAACAAAGGAAATTCCAGAGGCATCATGATCTGTGACATTAAGTTCTAACAGAGCTACAGTAATGAAAACAGCATGGTAATGGCATAAAAACCAAGAAGTTGACCAATGGAATCAAATCAAAGACCCAGATATTAATCCACACACCTATGAACACATAATTTTTGACAAAGAAGCTAAAATTATACAATGAAAAAAATGAAAGTTTCTTAAGCAAATGGTGCTAACATAACTGGATGTCAATATGTAGAAGAATGTAAATAGATCCATATCTATTGCCATGCACCAAACTCAAGTCCAAATGGATTAAAGACCTCAATATAAATCTGTCCACACTGAATCTGATAGAAGAGAAGATGGGAAGTAGTCTTCAATGTGTGGACACAGGAGACCACTTCCTAAATATAATTCCAGAAGCACAGACACTGAGAATAACAATAAATAAATGGGACCTCCTGAAACTTAAAGCTTCTCTACAGCAAAGGAAACAGTCAATAAGACAAAAGGCAGCCTACTGAACTGGAAAAGATCTTACCCAAGCCCACATCAGATAGAAGACTGATCTCCAAAATATATCAAGAAATTAGACAGTAAAATTCTAAACACAATTAAAAAACTGGGCACTGAACTAAACAGAGAATTCTCAACAGAAAAATCTCAAATGGCCAAAAGATACTTAAGGAAATGTCCAATATCCTTAGCTATCAGGAAAATGCAAATCAAAACAACTCTAAGATACTATCCTATACCTGTCAGAATGGCGAAGATCAAAACCACTAATAGTAGCCTAAGCTGGAGATGATGTGGAAAATGGGAATAGTCATCCATTGCTGTTTGGAATGCAAACTTGTACAACCACTTTGGAAATCTCTTTGGCAGTTTCTTAGAAAATTGGGAATTAACTTACCTCAGGATCCAGCAATACCACTCTTGGGCATATACCCAAAAGATGCTCAATAATACTACAAAAGCGTTTGTTCAACTATGTTTATAACAGCATTATTTGTAATAGCCAGAACCTGGAAAAAGCCTATATTCCCCTAAACTGAAGAATGGATAAAGAAAAGTGGTACATTTACACATTAGAGTACTATTCAGTGGCAAAAAAATAAAAAACAATGATATCTTGAATTTTGTATGCAAATGGATGGAATTAGAAAACACTATCCTGATTGAGGCAACTCAAACCCAAAAAGATAAATATGGTATGTACTCACTCATAAGTGGATACTAGCTATAAACAATGGATATTAAGCCTATAGTTTATGATCCTAGAGATGCTAAATAATAAGGTGCACCCAAAGGAAAAAAAATATATTATACCCACCTGGAAACTGGAAATGGACACGATTAACTGGCGGTGTTGGGAGCATGGGGCTGAGGGGATCAGGGAAAGTAGGAGAAGAAGAGGAGGAGAGATGGGGTGGATAGAAGAGAACTTAAGGGAATGAAATGATTGAGATGGAGGAAGGGCAGAGATGAGAGCAAGGAGAGAGATATCTTGATTGAGGGAATCAATACAGGGTTATCAGAAACCTGACTCTAGATAAATTTCCTGGAATCCACAATGATGACCCCACCTAGGACCCTGGGGAATCAAAGAGAGGGGACCCTATCTTGACTGGCCCTATTGTCAGACTAATGATTAACTTAAATATCACCAGAGAGCCTTCATCCATCAATTGATGGAGGCCAAGACAAATACACACATCAGAGCACTGGACTGAGGTCCCAAAGTCCAGTTAAAGAGTGAAAGGAATGAGTATATGAGCAAGCATTTTCAGACTGTGATGGGTTCACCCAATGAAACAGTTTACCTTAACTAATAGGAGCTCACGAGCCCTAGCCATAGTGGGAAGGAACAAGCATAGGACCAAAATAGTTCCTCTGAATGTGGATGAGAGTTGGAGCAGAATTAGCAGCCAATGGCAGTAGCACCAGGATTTATCCTGATTGCATGTATTGGCTTTTGGGAATCCTATTCTTCTTGGATGTATACCTTGCTCAGCCTAGATATAGTAGAGAGGGCCTTGGATCTTCCACAAGGAAATGTCCCTTACCCTCTCTGAGGATTAGATGGGGGTGTGGTGGAAGGGTGTGTGGAGTGAGTGGGAGGAAGGGAGAAAGTGGAAACTTGGATTGATATTTTTTAAAAAATCTAATAAATTAAAAAAATAAAAATAAATAAAGATAAATTCATTTAGAAAGTGTTTGCTAATTTTTATAAAATCCAAGTCAAGCCTTATATGTAGACATATAGCGAATAAGAATAACTTTGTCCTCATTTATCTATTGTCTTCATTTCCATATTTTTATTATATTCATAATTTACTTCTTGAATCGTATTTTCTATCATATATATTTACTGTTTTATAATTATCATGGATGTGAATAATTTTTTATTTAAGCCCTCCTCCATGAATAATCAAAACGTAAATATATTGTTAATATTTATTAGTTGTTAATATATGTATACCATAATTATAAAATAGCAAAAAGTAGTATTCGATACTAGTAATAATACAAAACAACAGTCAGTGTTAGAACATAATGGTAGCGTTAGTGTCTAGCTCTTCAAGGCCAGAGTTTGAGGGTGAAGTCTACAGTGAAGTGAAACTGAGCTTAAAACTTTTCTATCTGAGGGATTACAGAATATAATCACATATGTGCTATTAGAGTAATGTTGTTTATTCTTCTGCCTACTTTTCTGTCCTTTGATTTTCTTCTAATTCTTTCTAGTTGTCCTTTGTTTCAATTCTCTGTTCCAGTTCTCCTCTGCTTCTCTGTTCACCTAGCTTAAATACATTATTTAACAGGTGGCTTAAGGCAGAAAAAAAAAGGTATTAGAGTTACATCTCATTGCTTATAGCTCATTTCTTGGAAAATGATAAGGAGCCAAGCCATTTCCCATAGCAATACACATTTCAAGATTCCAGGTGTAAGACTATGACTGCAAAGCAGGTGCACAGTGCCTGACAAGACAAACTGCAGAGAGATCTGAACAGAGAGTCAGGTTTTATCAGATAGAAACGAAAAGCTGAGAATTCGCCTTAGTTTTTATGTTGCTTTGTGTTAATAACCTTGGTAGATATCTTCAACTCTGATCTTGTGTATATCTGTAAAAATTTAACTTATGATCTATATATAGAAATATTTAGTTCAGTTGGAACTTGCTCTGAGGTGAAAATAAGTTAATGGTGTGTAGTTTGAGAAAAACATCCAAACAAAATTTAAGTGTCTTACAGTTTTTGTGGAACAATAGATATAGCTATGAAGCTATTTTATATATATTAAATCTATACAACTTAATGAGAAGTTATCTTCCACAACAATCATCCATGTATATATGTGCCGATAAGACTGAGATGCAATCATGAGATTACATACTATAATGCAGGTACTAAGGAACACTATAGCTGCTTTTGCATGAGTGAAATTATAGAGAGGAGCAATAGTCAATGGTCCTATCGGTTCTGTCTAGATGGGATTCTGCTCCATCAAAGAACTGTAGCTCTTGTGATATGACATCTGAAGACTAGTTGACACCTTCTGCAACTTCTATGGCCTCTGATAAGAACAAATTTTAATGTAGTTTCTATTATGAATCAACTGAAATTGAACAAATTGATATTGTCATCACACAAGCCCATTTTAAATTCATTTTGTTTTGAGTGGAAAGAGAGCTAAAGCTGCAGAGGCTTGCTTGTATTATCTAACAGCACCTGTATTAGAGGAATGCTATCCTCTGAGTTTTTCTAGTTGCATTCAGAAGAAAAAGATAAGCCAAAAACTCAGAAGAACTGCTTAGACATGGAAATTAGAAGTTTCTTAACATGAAGAATAATGCTTGTTGAACCAGCCCTGCATCTCTGGTATGAAGCTGGTTCAACAAATGAAAATCTATCAATGTAATCCATCATATAAAAAAACTGAAAGAAAAAACCATATGATTGTTTCATTAGATGCTGAAAAGACATTTAACAAAATTCAACATCCCTTTATGATAAAAGTCTTGGAGAGATTAGGGATACGAGGGTCATACCTAAATATGGTAAAAGCTATTTACAGCAAATCGACAGCTAACATCAAACTAAACGGAGAGGAACTCAAACCCATCCCACTAAAATCAGGAACACGACAAGGCTGTCCACTCTCTCCATACCTTTTCAATATAGTGCTTGAAGTTTTAGCAATAGCAGTAAGACAACATAAGGGGATCAAGGAGAATTGGAAAGGAAGAAGTTAAACTTTCGTTATTTGCAGATGATATGATAGGGTACATAAGCGACCCCCAAAACTCCACCAAAGAACTCCTACAGCTGATAAACACCTTTAGTAATGTGGCAGGATACAAGATCAACTCCAAAAAATCAGT
>NC_022027.1:40503249-40533260 GCF_000317375.1 Microtus ochrogaster | reverse complement strand
GGATGGAGGGGGGAGGACCTTGGACTTTCCTCAGGGCAGGGAACCCTGACTGCTCTTTGGACTGGAGAGGAAGCGGCAGAGGAGTGGGGGGAGGGAGAGACGGGTGAGAGGAGGGGGAGAGAAATGGGAGGCTGGGAGGAGGTGGAAATTTTTTTTATTCAATAAAAAAAGAGAAAAATGAAGAATAGGAGGCTTTGGAAATAGGAAGAATGGAGAGAAGAATAAATGAATAAAAGAAAATCTGTATATATTGTACATCTGGAATGAACATCTGGTTCACACATCTGGATTGTGCTTTCTGGAACGAACATCTGGATCGAGCTTTTTTGACTGAACATCTCACATGTGCGATCCAGATGTTTCATTCCAGATATGTGATCGCACATCTGGATTTCCACGGCTGGTTCACACATCCTGAATGAACATCTGGATCGCACTTCTAGAATGAACATCTGGATCGCACATCTGAATTGAACATCTGGAATGAGCATCTGGATCGACCATCTGGATTGCAATCTGGATTGAACATCTGGATCACACATCTTGATCTAAACATCTGAAAATTAAAGATCATCGTTAGAGTCAGAAGTTTGAGTATGAGAAAGCATAGCAGAGACTACTCCAAGAAGAGACAGGAAATTGTACCATTA
Organism: Microtus ochrogaster; assembly: GCF_000317375.1. Lineage (NCBI taxonomy): Eukaryota > Metazoa > Chordata > Mammalia > Rodentia > Cricetidae > Microtus > Microtus ochrogaster. The sequence continues at coordinate 40,532,610 of NC_022027.1, read as the reverse complement.
GAGTACATTAGGTACAATTTCCTGTCTCTTCTCTAAGTAGGCAGAGAGCTACTTCACCATGCCATTGTACTGGCAATCCCAGGGACCAGTCATGTCCATTTGGCCTAGAGTTACTGATACACGAGGAGAAGGCAATAATGATTCTGTCTCACAAACCTAAATCCTCAGAACAGGTGTGGATTGAAGGCTGGAGGCTCCCTGAAAGATTATTTGTATGATTCTTGCATGGTCAGTGAAAAGTCTGTTGGTTTTAGATTATTTCCCCACAATATGAAAACCAAGTAACCCAAGAGTCTAATAAAATATAGTTCAAAAAAAAGAGTAGTGCTATGATAAGAAAACCATAGAAAGCTGTTGATTGTTATTATTATTATTATTATTATTATTATTATTATTATTATTTACTTTTTGTTCTTTGCTCTATGGCAAATAAATAAATCTCTCAAATCTCATGTAGAGACTTATTCTTAATTATAAATGACTGGTCTTATTTAGGTTTATTTCTAGCCAGTTTTTCTTAGCTTAAATTATGCTGTTTACCTTTTGTCTCTGGTCTTTTTCCTTTTATTACTTCTGTATATCTTACTTTCACTCTTACACCATGACTGTCTGTGAGTGAGTGACTGGTTGGCTGTATGCTTGGGACCCTGGCAGGCTGTGTAGATGGCTGACTTCTTTTTTTGTTTTTTCTTTACTCATTCCTTATTCCCTTTCTTTTCTTCCTCAACCTATTTATCTTCTCTGCCTTCCAGCCTGCTTATTTCTCTTTACTGCCTAACTATTGGCCATCAAGCTTTTTATTGGACCAATCAAGTATTTTAGATTAGACAGGCAAAATTTCAGTTTCACAGCTAAATAAATGCAACTTAAAAAACTGCAACACATCTTTGTATTATAAAACAAATGTTCCGCAGCATAAATACATGTAACACACCTTAAAATAATACTCCCCAACAGAAAACTATTTAAAATGATCCATCTGAGGAAGAGGTGGTAGTTTGGAGAAACAGCCAAAATAGTTGTAACAAAAATAAATAAAAGAAATAACACAAATATTCAAAAATTGCAATTATTCCTATGATTCCTTAGTTTTCTAGACTGCACTAGCGATTTATTCTGTCACTCTAAGTAATACTCTGTTTACAAATTAGTATTTTATGACTTATTTAGTTCATTTTACTCTGTATATTCATCTATTCATAAACCATAGAAGGCACCCACTACTATTATTTTAGTAAATGGACAAAATATTAGGCAAATCTTATTTATTTATCCTTATACTCATTAATGAAATTAATGCATCCAACCACCCTCATCATAAAAGCATCGATTTACAGTGGATGGTGCTTAATATAGATTATCACAACTGGTCAAAATATAAATAATAAGAACCTAGGAGAAATGTTCAGTTCTAAATTGGTTCAAAATTGTCATCCTTCATCTTCTTAATGCCCAGGAACCATTACAGTATAGACATCATAAGGATTGTAGGAGCCAGAAGTTGTGTGTGACCACAGAAAACTCTTTTGAGACAGAACTAAGAAATTACTTTATTTATTTTTTATTATTTATTATTTATTGTCATTTTTAGAAAGGGTTTCTCAGTAGCTTTGGATCCTATCCTGAAACTTTTTCTGTAGATCAAACTGACCTCAAACTCACAGAGATTTGCCTCTCTTTGCCTCCTAAAAGCTGGGATTAAAGATGGTTGCCACCACCACTTGGCCAGCAATTATATTATGAATTCATAATGGGTGTGGCAATATGCACAAGACTTTTATAAGTACAAGACAAGGAAAATTCTAACATTGATAGGGAGATGTACATAAAGTCCCTTGTGTATTTGACAGCTTTTGATAAATTATATGTTGAGAGAGGGAAAATAAATTTTCTTTAAGTAGATAGTTCTGATCAATCAACCATGATTCACTGGAAGGCCATAAGTCTAGCAACATATGGACAGAAAAAAATTGAACTTACTATTACTTTTTTAAAGAGGTGGGTGGGAAGTGGAGTGAATTCAGGATGAATTAGAGGAAAGTAGATAGATATGATCAAAACAGTTCATATGAGAAAATTCTCAATGAAAAATTAAAATTTGGGTAAAATAATATGAGAATATTGATTTTTATATAATGTTATATAATTGCTGTGAGACAATGGTCTTGTACTCTGTAAAGATTTGTTACTTGAATTGGTTTAATAAAATGCTAATAAAATTGCTAAATACCTGGAAAAAAAAGTACATAAAATGTTGATTGGCCACACTAGTCAGGCAGGAAGTACAGGTGGGGTGAGCAGAACCGGAGTCTTCTGAGAAAAAGATAGGCTCAGTGTGCAGTATCACCCAGATGCAGATGATGCAAGATGAGAATGCCTCTCTGAAAAAAGGTATCAATCCATGTGACTATCAGAGACAAAAATTATGGCTTAATGTAGGATAAGAGTCTGTAAGAAACCTGAGCTAATAGGCCAACTAGTTTATAATTAATGTAGACTTCTGTGTGTTCCTTTGGGATTGAATGGCTGCGAGACCAAGTAGGACAGAAACTTCCGACAACAAAATGGTAACAACATGGACAACTATATCCACATAAAACCTGAGAGAGTTTAGGAAGTAATCCTAGACACAAAAGAACAGAGTTAAGCACAGATTCTTGGTAGCACCATTTTCTCAGATGGGCTCTGTTTGCTAGAGGCAAGTGCACCTCATTTAAGAGCGAATTCCTGACTCAGCTTTAGTTGCAAAACTTTGCACCTCTTTTAAGAAGCCACACCACCAAACACTTAAATGGTGTTTATGAATAGCCAACAGCATACTTCCTGGTGGCGGCAAGAACTGTGAAACTCCATAGAGTTGTGGCAATAAGCATGTCTCTGTAAAGTACCTCTGTCATGAAGCTAGTCTCTCAGAAAGCTAAGGAATGGGATGGATTCAGCTGTCACAGTCAGTTTTTATCCTAGCCACATCACTTAGCAAATTAAAGACTCATGTGGTGAGGAAAAGAGAGATATAAAGTAAAGATAGATTCTGAGCAAAAACAAACAAACAAAACAAAACCTATAAATGATTTACAGTGTATTTAAAAACATATGTACATTTGGGAGAGAAAAGAAAATGGAAAAGGTCCTAAAAAAAAAAAAAAGAAAGATAGAGAGAGAGTAGTTGGGTATGGTGGCATGCACCTTTAATTCCAGGACTTAAGAGGCAGAGGCAGGTGGATCTCTGTGAGTTCAAGGACAGCCTGGTCTACAAAGCGAGTTCCAGGACAGCCAAAGATACACAGAGAAACCCTGTCTTATAAAACCAATAATTAGCCGGACGGTGGTGGCACACGCCTCTAATCCCAGCACTCGGGAGGCAGAGGCAGGCGGATATCTGTGAGTTCGAGACCAGCCTGGTCTACCAAGCGAGTTCCAGGACAGGCTCCAAAGCTACAGAGAAACCCTGTCTCGAAAAACCAAAAATAAAAAATAAAAAAAAATAAAACCAATAATTAAAAATAAAAAGGAAAGAAACAGACTTTAAAATAGAGACTTATAAAGATGAAAATACAACGAATCTGAATACTGTATGTTATTGTGTTTTCTTTGAATTGTTTGATGGCCAAGGACAAAGCAACAGCTGCTAAAAGACATTTGGTTATTAATGTTGCTGGTTAATCTATCCTATGTATTTTTAAAATGTCTTGACTTCGACATTTAAGTCAAAAGATATGTCACTTTGGAGAAGAGGTTTTGCTTTTATTTCCATAGGAAATGAGAGACTTTAGATTCATTCTGGGTTAAAAAAAAATCAGGAAGATCCCCCTGAAAAATCTCCTATAGGAGCAGATGGCCCAGATAGTCCAACATTTTAGAGAACCTCTGTTGGAGTTTCCTCTGAATTCTATATCTGGAAAACTCAAGACTTCTGGTTGAGATGATCATGCCTCACAGAATATTTTAGTCAGGATTTGACCAGAATTCTAAATTTTCTTTAGGTTCCCATAACATTATCAGCACTACCAATCAGCAGGAACTAGCCTATAAACTATACCCCAAAAATGAATTGTGAATGTTTGTCTTTGTGGAAAGTGTTGATTACAAGTTATAGATAATGGTCAGGAAGAAAGCTAAACAAAGGAGATTAGATTCAGAGATGTTTTTTTTTTTTTTTGAAAAAAAAAGGGGGGGGGAGTACTGTGGTTTAATAAAAATGCTGATTGGCCAGTAGCCAGGCAGGAAGTATATGCAGGGCTACCATAAAAGGAGGATTCTGGGAAGAGGAAATGTGTACTCTGCATTCACATCCAGATGCAGGGGATGCAAGATAAGAATGTTTCACTGATAAAAGTTACCACGCAATGTGGCAAACACAGACTACAATTAGGGGTTAATGTAGGATGTAGGAGTTGATAAGAAGCCTGAGCTAATAGGCCATCCTGTTTATAATTAATGTAGATCTCTCTGTGTTTCTTTGCTATTGAACGGTTGTGAGACTAGGTGGAACAGAAACCTCCACCACATATAATTGCATCACTTGCCCTCTGTTTCCTGTCTTTTCCCTTTTGCCCACCTCATCTCCTACCACGGCTTCTCAAATTTTATTATCATATATGAAAGACATCATTTAAGATTATGTATGTCCATGTATATATATATTTAAATACATGTATACCACATGCATATGGGTTACCCACATACATGGATTATTTTTCAGATGGTCTTATATAGTATTCTTACTTTGTAAAAATATCCAAGTAAACAATTCTTTCTTAGTAGAAGTCATTTTATGTGAGGGCCATACTTAATTTTTGGAATAAATTCTGAGCCTGTACAGTATACAATCATAAATATAGGCCTCACATTTGTCTTTTTCATAATTTAGTGGAGGATTGTGACTAAAAGGAATGTTTGATACTATGAGATAATACATTAATTTAAGAGATAGCAAAAACATTCCCAACCTTTGCTAATCGCTTTACCTACATGAGTCAAATCTATATTTATTTTTTCTAAAAGTCCATCTAGTTTTAGGTTGTAGTTATGATTTGTGTAAATTGATTTCTACTTCTTTACTTAATAATACAATTTCAGCATCTTAATTTGAGATATGTCTGCCTTAATCAGTGTCTTATTGCTGTGAAGCAATACCATGCCCATAGCAATTATTATAGAAAAAGACATTTATATGAAACTTTCTTACAGTTTCAAAGGTTTAGGCCATTTTTCACATGGTGGAGATCATGGAGGCATGAAAGCAGACACAGCAGTTGAGATTTCTACATCTGGTCCTGAAGGCAGCAGAAATAAACTTCTGAAACCCCAAGAACATCCCAAGAAGACTACACCTACTCCAACTACACTGTACTTCCCCAGGCCTCTCAAGGAATACCACTCCCTAATGATGAAGTATCAAATAAGAGTCCATGAGTGCCATTTCTATGTAAACCACTGCAATATCTAACAATGAGTGGATAATCTTCCTGCAAACAACTCTATTTCCTAGTGATATGGATTATTACATGGCAAAGCATCTCTACCAATCACTGTTCCAGAGGTACAATTAAGGGATACCATAACAACTTGCTCTCTCTTCTCAGTTTAAATTCAACTTGATATTCATTATTTTTATTGCATCTGTTATTTTTTTCCTGAATGAGAACAATCCAGTATTTCAAAATAAGTAATTAAATAATAAATATTTAAATAAATAAATATATAAATAAATAAATAATTTCAAATTTTATAGCAAAATAAGCCTAAAAAGATTAGTGTATTATAGGAAGATAAATAGAGTAGGATGTATTCTTTTTGCCCATCACATCACCTATACTATCACCAAATTCAATATTAAAAATACTTCATAATTTGACATACATGTATAGTTACAGATATATATTCATACATAAAATTTCTTAGTTTTCATATAAATCATACAAATTCAGAACCAGAAATCACATAATTATGGATTTTCTCAGATCTTCCAATTAAACCTCACCTTCTCAAAAGATCTTCAACAAGCCTGCCGCTTTAAGTAATCCATAATGAGTGACAGGTTAAAGTCCCTTTGGCTCCCTCACTGGGTATTTGATCACTCATCTTTATAGCTGCCATACATCATTGATTAGTAGCAATCAAACCCATAGCTAATCCCAGAATATCAAAGTGGAAAGATTAATCAAACTGGGAAAACCCATAATGACTGTCAGAGTCAATGACTTTTTCTGACTTTTAGGAATAGACAGACTTCAGTGAATAAAATTAATGTGAATTGGGAGTATTTTTCGTTAACTGTGTGCAAGGTAGTTGTGCTGAATTTGAAGAATAAACTTGTCTGTATAGAAGCTGACAATTTAGCTTTAACACATTTAAGCTGGCTGACTCATGACCATCCTGAGTGATCACAAATCACTTTTTTCAATAGCCATTAAATCATTCCTGACAACAACGGCAGGGTGAAACCTATAATTATGGATTAGCACAGGATGCTACAGACACAAAAAGTAAATTACTATTTACAACTTGCTTTCAAACAAAGAGAAAAAAATAAATGGTTTTCCAAGATCTTCTTTAATTTTACAAAAATTATTAAAGAATATTGAGTAATATTAGACCTTGGATCAGTATGAATATACATAAAGGCACACAATTTGTAACATTTGTATTAACACAGGACTCTTCTATAAATAAAGTAATATTGTACATAGTTTTTACATAATATCTTATGAATAAGTACACGTTTCATATTTTATGTAAATTAAAACATTTATAAGAAGTTCACTCTGTGTTTCTTCATTAGATTTGTTTTGTCTTTTCTTGTTTTGAATTTATAGAAGTTTCCTTCTATATATCCTTATTAAAGTTGATAGTGTGAGGAAGAAGAACATTTCATTTCTCATTGTACAAAATTATCATTTTCTCCTTATTCCCATAAATTTAAAATTTTCCCGTTTACTTTAGAATATATACCATCTGTGTATCTTATAGTCTAACTTATCTTTCTGTAGCTATTAATGCGTGTCACATTGACGACAAGTATGTACTTTGATTAACATCAGCAAATAAAATCATATCTTCAGTTGGCAAGTGATAGATAATTACTGCACCTGCATTTTCTTCTGTGTGTCATTTGATCTTTGTACTTGTAAATCAACCCTAGTGGGAAAAGAGGGAGTAGTGTCAAATATACTTTCTTACTCTTATTTCTCTGTGTAACCTCTTTTCTTTGTGTGCCATGTGAGTGTGGGTACCTGAGGAGGATAAAGAAGAGTTTCAGATTCTATCCTCTGAAGCTGCAGTTAAAATTACTAATAAACAGCCTAGTGCAGATGCTAGGAAATGAGCCAAAGGTCTCCGGTGGACCAGTATGTGCTCTTATCCACTGAGCCAGCCTCCAGTTGATCAAATGGAATTTATTGATCTCGTCTCATATCAATGTGCTTGGGTAATTTATTTCTAATGAATTAAGTATTTTTAATGAGAAAAAATATCCTATGACCCACAGACAATTCTTACATGACAGCAATTCATATGCCTATATTCAAAAAATAAAAAAATGAATAATTATAGCAGGACATTTTGCCACTGTAATAATCACACTTAAAGATAACATTAAATCAGGTTGTTAGAACTAAAGTATCATTAATATAGAACTATTCAATTTTGAAAAGGGAGCTTTTCATGAATTAGTAGAAATTTATCAGTACAGAATGATCAGACATAGAAATTTATCAGAATCATAATTGCAGAAAGTTGAAATTTTAATACACATATATTTAATAATTAATACATATTTAATTCATATATAAATTCTGTAATTTACTTCTAATTTGGAATCTATCTGAACTTGAAATATATGTGTGCAATTCTTTTCTTTTCCTTCTGAAGTTTAAAATTTTTTAATATAGAAAAAATAGTAAGAGATTAAAATGCAATTTTAAGAAGCCCATGCCTTTATTGCCTTTATTTATAATAATAATAATAATAATAATAATAATAATAATACCACTCTGTAGCCTACTAGATAGACTATACAAAACTGCAAATTGAAATAACTAAATTTATTCGTTAATTTTTTTCAAAACTGAAAACCAATGTTTTTATGCAATATATACTTAATACAGTTTCCTCATCTTTATTTTCTCTTAATTTCCCCCACCACAATAATTTAGCAAACTATTTTAAAGCTTTTCTTCATTTTTCTGGTTATGTAATTCAAATATTCCCTTTTATATATTATATATTTTATATATTATGTTCCTAAATGAATGTATAAAACTGACCCCAGAGAAACATGATTTTTAAGGTTGTCATAAGGTCACTTTTTTTGAGTTGCTATTTGATTTAGAAGTCCTGATGATCATCTCTCAAAATCAACCTTGTTTGCATTTTAATGAATAGCTACTAAGAAATCTGACTAATGTGTTTATATCGTTAGTCTTACAGACATCTCTCCAGAAGTTCTTTTGCAAACATTAAATGGGAAATATTTAATTAATTTTTCAGTGGAACTTTGGTCAGTGGAGATGAATATGAAGGAGTTTATGGAAATTGAGCCTGAGACATTAGCAGAATAATGAAACTGACACAGAATACACATCATTAGAGAGCCTTCAATCCCATTTTGTACTCATACTATCTCTATACTTGAAAAGGCTTTGCATCAGACTATTGACATCAATAATACTATTTAAAGAAATTTAATTTCTCCTTATTCTTCCCCTTACTCTTCTTCTTATTCTTGCTGTCCTCCATGTCCATTTCACTTCATTTTTCCCCTTGCATGAAAAATAAAGAAGACGCAGAGGTAATGTACTTGAGTTAATTTTTTACTCTCGGATCCTCACCTGTCACAGACATCTTATTCTGAGCTGTGAGTGGGTACTGAGGGTAGTACTAGATAACATTCCAAAGAAAAGCTCATTTTTGTCCCAGAACACCATCAACTACAAGTTGATAGGACATCGTAACTCTGATTGGAGTAGCACCTCAGGATCTTCTCTCAATACGCACTGGAACTTTGATGACTTAGATTTGTATATGTCTTGTGAAGGTAGCATTTCATAACCTCTGGTTAGCACTTCACACCTTCTTCCTCATCCTTTGGGTCTTGGGTTTTTTTTTTTCACCCATCTTCAAAGTTCCCTCATGGTGAGTGGTTGGAAGTTAGTGTAGATAAACACCACTGCTGAGAAACTAAGTTGTTTGCAGTAGGGCACCAAGCAGTTGTAATTCTCTGCATTAACCACAACCTACTAAAAAAGGAAAATCCTCTGACCAAATGTGAGCATTATAAACATTCATAGGTACAAAGGTAAGATTTAGAATCCATATTGACATGACCATTTAGAAAAACTGCAATAAATTTCCCTCTAGGGCCTTTGATCTACTCAGTCCCAGGCTTGTGACAAGGTTTATAGTAACAGGTATAAAATCCTCTTTCTGGACCAGTCTCACATCCCAAAATAACTATCATGTCATTTAAAAAGTATTAATTATTATTTTCATATTGTCCATTTTATTCATAATTTCCTGTATCAAAAGTAAGTGTTTTCTTCATTAATGATTACTTAAAATTTAGTTATTGTGAGCAGTGAAAGGAAATGGTAATAGCCTGTCTTGTTTTGGGTGCTTTTGAGGACTCTTTAACAATAAGTCATACCTACCACTGATGCTTTTATTTAATAAACCACATCATCTGGGTATAGCAGAAAATTATGAATTTAAATGATAATATCACAGATTTGAGTTGACTGACTCTTAGGAAAATCAATTCATATATTTTCTTATTATTATTTAGTCATATGTAAATTATAAATTTGTCTGAAATTTTATACAATGAGATGCATCTATTATTTTAATTACTCGCATTATTTTAGATTCTTAATTTATTCTATGGGTATTGTTCATTCATGGCACTTAATAGAAAAAACGTAAACATAATTATTAAAATTAAGTAAAACATAAAAGCAAATTTTGCGTGTTTAGCATTTCACTTGTTCTATTAGCATGGTTGAATTATTAGCAATTAAAAAAATCAAGTACTCTTTTAATATGTGTCTGTCTATGTGTGTGTGTGTGTCTTTTTGTTGGTTTTTAAAATGGGGTGTTATGTAGCTGCACATTGTGGTAAAACTTACTCTGACTGAAAATAGCCTTGAAATCTCATTTTCCTGTTTCTACATTAGAATGACTAGAGGCATGATCTTCCATGCCCAACTTACATTTCTGAGTACTTGTCAGGATATTCTCACCAATATCATCTTTTAAAAAGCACATTTGTTGCTGGAGATGTGGTTCAGTGTTTAAGAGTGCTGACTCTTCTTCCCCAGCTCTCCCGTAGAGATCTAATGCACCTGTTGAATGGCTACAACCTCCTGCAACTTCAGCTCTAAGGTATCAGAAATCCTTTTCGGCCGTGCAGGCAAACAAACACATACCACACATACCCACTCACCATACCCACATGAATATACACATGAATATAAAATAAAAATATATTAATATATTTAAAAATAATGTTTAGTATGTTAATAGACAAAGCTTTTGCAATCATGGATGTTTCAGTATAAAATAGAAAAATTATAATTTTTATGTTTAAAATTTTTCTCAAGATTTATTTTGTTGGATTTCCACTATTATATGATCTTGTATATATAAGGATAATAGTTTGTTATCTTTAATCATGTTACAAAGGTCTTATAATATCAACTTCTATCATTTATGATGACTTGATGCATGTCAGCAAGTGTATCAGTGTCAACAATGTAACCCCATGATCTCAAACAGCTGTTGCAATGACCAGGACACCAAATACATTTTTGCTGAAATCTTATATGAAGGGATATCAAACATTGAATTTCTTTGAAACTCTACAGAATATAATAGTTTAAAAGCTTTAACAATGGCCTTTGAAAACTCATTTAATCAATACAGGTAATGTGATTGTTTAGAGACCTCTGATTTTCCTTTTACTGCTTAGTTATTCTCTAATTTTTGTGCATATTTAGTCCACAGGGAGGTCAAGTAATGTTAAAAGTAACAGTGCATTAACATCATGAAAACTTACTTTTGATGGGTGTTTGTGGAACACTACTTTTTCTTTCCTTTTTCACTCTATTTCTTGTAAGTTTCCAATTAGAACAGGTAACTGCTTCCCCCTTTTATTTTATGTGAAATGAGACGATTGATGCATCATACAGCCACCATTCCTCATGGACGGAAAGTCTTGTATTCTTTATCCTTCAGTGAGTTCTGATGACAAACACCAGAAGCTCTGGGGAAATCATCCCAGGAGGTGACTCTAGCAAGGGAAAGGAAAATTTGCTCCTAAATGGTGGATTGATTCTGATTGAGTGTCTTATATTAGATGATCCCCAGTCTCAGCAGGATTTTCAAAAGGATTATTGACTTTCTGCCCCAATGTCTCATACCAACAACCTGTAAATCATATGTCAGAAACCATAGGAAGTTTATTTCTTTGGAAGACAGAAGCAGAATTCCTTTAAAGAAAATTGAAACTCCAATTATTGGTTTTTGAGAAACATTCATAGAATTTTTTGCCTCCCATCTAGTCAAAAATTAAGACTTGTTGGCAGGTTGAAAACTATACTCTGCTACAAAATGTGTCTTACAAAGTTTTGCCAGTTTTTCCTTCAAATTTTGCATTCCTATCTGTTTTTATTTGATTAGTGTTCATTATGGCTTATGAACTGTTTTCACAGGAATAAAAATTGTTTCCAAATACTCAGGAGATTTTCTTTTATAAATTTTCTAAATTTTAAATCACATTTTAATTGAAATATATATTTGATGGATTCAATACTTCTTAGTTTGTGAGGACGTACTTTGGCAACAATAACTGAAACATATGTGCAAAAAATGGAACTCAGTTACTGGGTATGAGTGGGAGGTTTCTTGGAGGAGGTACAGTTGGGCTTTGAGCTTTCTTTACCTCTCCTGATTCCTGTTTGCTGCCTCTGCTTTGTGTTTATGGTTGAAAATGTGAAGGCTCAGCTCACTTCCCCAGTAGTATGCTGCTATGCTTCCCCCACAGTTATGGGGGAAAAAAACTTTCTGATCTAGCTTCCCTTTGTTGTGGAATTTGATCACCATAATGGAAAAGTAAATAATATATTAACCATAATTTCGTGTCCCACCTTTAGCTATAAAATGTCAGTAACTGTACAGTTTTCAATAGAGTCCCTAGTCATATTATATATTTAAAAAGATAAATTTTGAACTTAGAAACATTTCAATAAAAGACTTTGCTATTTTAACATCTATAAAATAATTAAAAAATATGTTTAAGTTAAACAATGAGTTTGTTTTTCTATACTCCATAAAGCTATGGATATTGTGTCTCTTCACAATCTATCTCTTCCTCATACCTGCTGCCCATCAACCATGTTTTCTATATTATAGTCTTCCTACATTTTTCATTAGTGAACAATGCCACGAATATTACGATAAAGGTGGAAAATCAAGAATTTGAAAACAAAGTTCTTATTTCTGAAAATTCAAAATTTTGAAGGAAAAGTTTTGTTATATGTGCAAATGTTGTGCTGTTGATGTTACAAATGACAGAAAAGAAAAGAAAAAACAACAGATTCAAGTAATGGCTGAAAGTGCCCTTCATCAGGACAAAGCTTATCTCCTTTTTTCTCATGTCACATACTAGCATTCTGTCTTTGTTGAATTTGGCCAGAAAAAAAAAGGTTCAGTACTATCACCTAATTAAGACACCAGGTCTAAAATTAAACAAGCTTCATTAATTGTCGTCAATTTCCAGGCACTCTGTCAGGCACCATATATGTATAATGAAAAATAATTTACCTCTCATGGTAATTATTGTCTTATAATTTACTGTCTGTAAAATATCTGCCGCACAGCCTTCACAAGGCATCAGCTCTACGAGCACCTTGACATTGGTCTTCTAGATTCCACAACTGTGCAAATGTACATTTTTGTTGTTTCATTCTCTCAATTTGCAATATTTTACAGCTGCCAACAAAATCTGATGCAGATAATATTTTTGTTGTTGTTTTTATTTTTTGGTTTTTCAAGACAGGGTTTCTCTGTAGCTTTGGAGTCTGTCCTAGAATTATGTCTTGAAGATCATGTTAGCCTTGAACTCACAGGTATCCACCTGCCTCTGCCTCCCTGGTGCCCAGCTCCTCAGTCTTTTACCAGATCCTGTTGCTCTAATGATTAAAGTGGGCGTAGTCTAAGCCATCACAGCAACATCTGTGGATGGAGACTGCTAGCCATATCTAGATCTTTACTTAGAATAAATGCTAAGTAATCTTGTACTTACATTTTTATTTATTTATTTATTTATTTTCATTTTTCTTTTTCTTTTTTTTTAAATTTATTTATTTATTATAGATTTCTGTCTCTTCCCCGCCACCGCCTCCCATTTCCCTCCCCCTCTCCCAATCAACTCCCCCTCCCTCATCAACCCAAAGAGCAATCAGAGTTCCCTGTCCTGTGGGAAGTCCAAGGACCACCCACCTCCATCCAGGTCTAGTAAGGTGAGCATCTAAACTGCCTAGGCTCCCACAAAGCCAGTACATGCAGTAGGATCAAAAACCCATTGCCCTTGTTCTTGTCAGAAATTTACCTGATCATAGAGAACAATAGGACATGGGAAGCTGGAGGTTCCTTCCTATGTGGTTGCCCTGTTCCTTATTTATTTGCTCTAAACCCATTTTGTTATTTATTATGTATATTGTGCATTTCTGTGTTTGTATGTACAAACTTGTGGATGTTATGACAGCTAGATGAAGACATTGATTCATTGAAGTTGGATTTACAGGTCATTGTGATGCTTTCTCTGTTGAGCACTAAGAAGTGAACTCAGGTTCTCTGCAAAACCAATAAGCCTTCTTAACTGCCTAACACTTCTCGGATACCCTGCTTATGTAATTTTTAAAATGTATTACTTGACAGTTTCATTCATGTATGTGCTGTAGCCGTGCATGACCCCATCTTTTCTTATCTTTATTTTACACCATTTAGCCCTCTTCCCTTTTTTCTCACCAAGTATATATCTCACTTTCAGATGTTCTGCTTTGTTTGCAATGTGTGCTGTGACCTACTTGTGTAACCAGGGAAAATCTTGTTATGTGGGTATGACTGTGACATGTTCCACTTGAGCATGAGTAAACTACCAGTGGCTGCATCTCTAAAGGTAATCACCTCCTCTATCAGAAGTCCTTTATCACTCTTAACTCTCTTGGGTGTCAAAGGGCCCTATGACCAGCCACGCCCCCACAATGACTGACCAACCAGTGTTATTTGTCAGAGAAGAAGGCTATAGAGGTGTCTTATTGGTTCCTGGCTCCTCAGGCCCAAAATAATCACACAGAAACTGTATTAATTAAAACACTGCTTGGCCCATTAGCTGTAGCTTCTTATTGGTTAACTCTTATATCTTAATTTAATCCATTTCTAGTAATCTGTGTACCACAGTGTGTCTGTGACTTAACAGGTAAAGTCCCAGCATCTGTTTCTGGTTGGCCTACATGACTTCTCTATGACTCCACCTCCTTTTTTCCCAGCATTCAGCTTAGGTTTCCTTGCCCAGCTAAACTCTGCCCTGTTATAGGTCCAAAGCAGTCCTTTATTAACCAATGGTATTTACAGCATAAAGAGGGGAATACCACATTTCCTCTCCTTTTCTGTTTAGATAAAAACTGTCTGTATTCTTTTTCTTCTCTCTCCTAAACCTACATAAATTTATCCAACACTGTGAACCATTTAGATGACTTTTTCATCTGGATTTACCTTTATCGTGTGTTTATAATTATTTTCTAACCAGGACTGCTTTGTAAAATGCTAGAGGGCTTCTTAAGAACCTGAGCTGCAGCATTACTAGGATATATATGGTACTCTCTGCTTGCACTGCATAGTTCAACATGGTGGAAGTCCATTCACTGCCTCTGCAAGCTGTGCACATTGCCCCAGTATGCAGTAGGTTTATGTCAAGCCATTAAGCAGTTTGTAGCAGGCTGCTTATGAACCCCAATTTAAATACTCAACCTCCTGAAAAAGACAGAGTTAATGCTGGCAGCATGGACAAGAAAGGCAGCATTACAAAATAGGCACAGCTTTTTTTCCTGCTATGGTTGAATAAGAAAAAAACTCTCTTAAAGGAGTCATGCCTCTGCTCGTTTCTAGCAAACAAATCCCACCTAAGAAAATGCTGCTACCACATTATGCATAACTCTGTTCTTTTGTGTCTAGAATTTCTTTCTAAGATTTCTCAGGTTTTATGTATATTTTGTCAATCATGTTGGAGCCAATTTGTTGTAGGGAAGTCGATTGTGGGTTCCCAGCTGCTCAGCCCCAAAATAACCACACAGAAACTGTATTAATTAAAACACTGCTGGCCCATTAGCTCTAGCTTCTTATTTGCTAGCTCTTATATCTTAAATTAACCCATTTCTTGTAATCTGTGTATCACCATGTGGCTGTGGTTTACCAGGTAAAGTTCTGGCATCTGTTTCCTGTGGGGCTATATGGTTTCTCTCTGACTCCACAGTGGAATGGGTGAACAGTATAAAGCAGGATTACAGGACAAGGCCTAGAAAAAACAAACAACCAAACAAACAACAACAAACTCCTGTGTATTAGGAATATAAAGAAGGGGTATTTTCCCAATCACTCTTTTTCACACTTCTCAATATATCATGGACTTCCGGCAATTTCAGTGTTTCTTTTCGTGGAAGCATCAATCAATCAAATAACAATTATCTTTTCAGAGAATCCTCACTGTTTAATTGTGTGTGTGTACAGAATATCACTTTTGATGAGTACATTGTCATATAGGATAAGAGAGACACAATATCCCTCAAAGTTGCCTTTTACCTATTTACAACATGGCCAATTTGTCTCCAACAGTATGTTATTTAAGGCATAATTCAAGTTGAATAAATTAGACCTCTCTCTCTCTTCTTTTGACCTAAATATGCATCATGAAATATATCACATAACAAGTCCTTTAGTGAATAAGATGTATCATTCAGTGTTTCATATCTACAGAATTTCTCAAACATGCTATAAATTATCACAATTTCTTTGGTCAAACCTTCAATAAAAGCAAGAAGAATGGTTTTATTCTCAAAATATTCTGGCGTTTGACATATCAAAAGATATTATGATTCTTTTATCTGTTTCTGAAATGGATGCAAACTTTTGCAGTATAAGATTCAGAGGGGTGGAATAAAGAAGTAAAATAATATTTGAAGAAAAAATAAATATTATAATTCAGCATCATAACATTGTCCATGCTTTCAAAAGAAAAAAAAATCATGTCACATCTATTATATAGTTTGAAGATGGTAGAGAATATTTGCAATTGTGTCTTTTTAAGAATAATTTTTGTTGTATGATAGGGCATCTCTTGAGTATATTCCCAACAGTGGTATAGCTGGGTCCAGGGTTAAGTTAATCCTGAATTTCCTGAGAAACCGCCACACTGCTTTCCAAAGTGGTTGCACAAGTTTGCATTCCCACCAGCAATGGATGAGTGTACCCCTTACTCCACAACCTCTTCAGCAATGAGGACTGCTGAGAAGTCAAAAACAATGGCACTCGGTTTTGATCCTACTGCATGTACTGGCTTTGTGGGAGCCTAGGCTGTTAGGATGCTCACCTTACTAGACCTGGAAGGAGGTGGGAGGTCCTTGGACTCCCCACAGGTCAGGGAAGCCTGACTGCTCTTAGGGCTGATGAGGGAGGGTGACTTGATTGGGGGAGGGGGAGGGAAATGGGAGGCAGTGGCAGGAAGGAGACAGAAATCTATAATAAATAAATAAATAAAATAAAAAAGAATAATTTTAATGATAATGCAGTCTTGTTCATCTTTTAGAGAGAATTATCAGTGATTGGATTCTAATTAAAAACTACTGTTTAATATATAGAATTAGAACATGTACCTTTTCTATTTTAGCTAATCAATGTCTATAAAATTATAATCCCATAAAATCAAAATTATAATACATATGTATACAGATGTAAATGTGTCCTACTTTAAAAAATGTACAATTAAAAGAGATTTGTATGTATTTTACTAGATTCATTTAAGATCAAAATGAAAAATTAAATAATTATGTATTACAAATTAAATAAAAGTCATGGAACTTCCCCTAAAATATATTTATCATTATTCAAGAGTGGTTTACTTTGAGAACATGAGCTATTTCCCCACTAACTAAAATGCATTGTTATATAAATATATAACCAACAGACCAAATTAGAAATAACAATAATGTCTTATCTCTTCTACAAAAGGTCACAGTTTTAGAAGCATATTTTACAGAGAAGCCTACTGGTAATGCATCTTTTGCTCTTGCCAATTTCTGTTTTCTGGGTTCCCAAGGAAGGTAATGAGAGTTTGAGCCATGACCAAAAAAAAAAAAATATGTCATTCACTTCATTTCAGAAAAATGTTTAATGAGGATTGCTTGTTTCCTTTCTGAAAATTTCACAATTTTCTATTGTTTAAATCTAAAGAAAATTGCATCAGCCCATACTAAAACTTTAAAAGTATTAACAAACAAATTAGAATGAACAACACATAAGTTAGAAGAATGAAGGAGAGTCACAGAAAGTTTCTTCAAGCTGTTATACAGGGTAAGAGGATGTTTATTATGTATCATCAGTCAATAAAGTACCACTGGTTAACCAGAAGCCACATGAAATAGAAAACATGGGGAATGTTCCAGTGGATCTCTAATCACTGTGTTTGGAAATTTGAGTCAACTAGACCCCTTGGGCTTGCTATCTAGGCAAACTAGTCTAATTGGTAGTTTCTAGGCCAATGAAAGATGCTGTCTAAAAAGAAAAATCAAAAAAGAGTAGTGAACTACTAAGGAATGAACTAAAATGTCTTTTAACCTCAACATGTAAATATACATGTGTACCCATGCACAGGTGTATAGATGTACACATACAGAGAAAAGATTGTGCAAATGCATACTTCAGGAAAGTGAAATTATTAAAAATGGCATGTGCCATATATTGATAGAAATACAATCAAGATGAACCATATTTTTGAAAATAAAAAGTAAAAAATTTTTATGTAAACATAATAATTATTTGCTTAGTCTTTGTCCACAGAAAGTATCCAATAAGTTGTACTTATGCCATCACTCAGAGTGTAGGAAGATAAATATTCTGTCTGTTTGTACTCTCAACATCACATATATATTAAAAAGCAAGCATGAGAACACCAGGCATAACTGTTACTCAGATTGCTAAGTTTACATCTATTTCACTGTTCAAAGCTAGCCTTTCATGCACCTTATAAACATTAACCAGGAGAGCTGTACTCTCTCTGACACATTTAGATGAAATAAAATACATTTGTGAGCAATAATACGTGATCTCATGGAGCAATATAAGACTAAAAACTTTAAAAAGTAATTCCCCAAAGTAAAAATAAGTGCTTTGATTTTTCTTAAAAGGAAGAAGCAATTAATTGATAACAGATAACATTTTAACTATGAAGTTTAGCAAGATATGAGACTCTAATAAGAGGAAACAGATCATGTAGAACTTTGTCATTAATTTTATCTTATCAATTTTATGTTGATGAAAATGTGATAATATATTTGAAATCGTATTTTATTCTCTACTCTCAGAATTTCAGGTCTTTTATAGTTTCATAACTGTTTATATGAATATATATATGTGTACTACGAGTTGAAAACAGAACTTCCCTTTGCATGGGAAGTCCTTCTGTATATATGTTGCTTTTATTAGTTAATGAATAAATAAGTTGCTTTCAGCCAATGGCTTAACAGAATATATACAGGCTGGCAGATATATATATATATAGAGAGAGAGAGAAAGTAGGTGGAGTCAGTGAAATGCCGTGTAGCCCCCCCAGAGGAAAAAGATGGAAGCTGCCAGTAGACCAAGAGCCAAGTAGTAAAATATAAAATATTGGAAATGGGTTATTTTAAGAGATAACAGTGGGCTATCAGTATGCATAAACTAATAAGACAAGTGTGGTAGTTGATATAGTTTCTGTGTGATTTTTTTTTTTCGGTTCTGGGTAGCTGGGAACAAATAAGTGGCCTTCTTCTAACATTCCCTTGAAATATATCTATCATTATTCAAGATTATTCAAATGTATACACACATACATATCACATACACACACATTTCTCCCCCTCTCTCTCACAAAAACACACACGCACACACACATTTGTGCTTTCCTATGAAGCTATACATGACCATAAAATATAAAAGATGTATAAAAAGCTGAAAATAGTTTTCTTGAAATTAAGTTCAATTTTATTCTATCCACATTAAATGTATTGTTAAGTGTATTGTTTTATTTGGTTATTTTAGTAAATTATAGACCGCAAATGTCCTGTCCCTAAGGTACATTATGTTATATATTTCTATTATTACGCCTATTTTCTCTTTTCTGTAGGAAAAAGAAGTGGTTATAAACCATTGGTAATGACACAAATGCAGTTAAATGTATGATCTACAAGACTAATAACATCTAATGTATTCCATTTCAGAACATTTTAACCAAAGAACTCTATTTTATTTTGTTATGCTTTATAGAATCCAAACATATATTTAATTTTCATTTTATTCATTCAGTTATACAAATGTCTAATATTGAAACCTGAGCATGTTATTTTTTGACTGAGTTGAATAACAATATTTAAAACGTTGTGATTGAATGTAACATTATGGTACACATTATGTCTAATCATTAAAATATCTAGCTTCTTAAGATTTGCTCTTCTCTGGCACTGGTTCCATAACAACACTGAATGTTGACTGTTTTCACTCCATGGCTAATATCCCTTTCTGCAGATTCATGTCTATTCCTATTGCTTTTCTGACCTTCATGTACATTTTTATGAGATGCGGGTTATTTTATTCTCTTATCTACTCCAGCACTCCTACTTGGATTATAAAGGGAAAACTTCAGTAAAAATAGTTCCTTTCTCCAGAATTCGTTTTTTAATTGAATGACATTTTCCCAATGAAAATGTCTTTAATATTGAACACAGATTTTGTCTGAATATGAAGTCTTAGATGGATATTAGCTGTCATTAAGCATGAGATAAAAATTAAATTAATTGTATCTTCCTCATTATATAAACAAATATACACACTGACGAAAATATTTTCTAAATTGAGGCTATCATTATCTTTATTATGTTTTAGTTATTTTTCTGCATAGAAAAGAAAACATACCCAAATATAGTGCCTCAAACCATCATCCCTTGTCTAGTTCACTGTTCAAAGGTTGACGGACTTGTTGCCAGGGCCCACAGATGTTAATTCTGTTCCCCCTTGTCTAAAAGTCAGAGAGTTTGAGCTTGTTCTTGCCCTTTCAAAGTTGTTGACAGCGGGTGTGGCTACAAATAAGAAATCATGACCTAGATTAGTTACTATGTTGAGTATAGAGGTGGATCTGCTTCACCTTGACCAAAGGTCAGAAAATTTTATTTTCTGCTCTTTCAAGGAGATTGGCAAGAGGTTGCAGGGAGCTGCTGTTTTCAGGATACTTGGTCTATTCTCTATACCATATTAATGAAGTCTGCCCCCCCACTTCCCTCTTTGGAGGGGCATATATAAGTTTGTGGAAAATAATCACTGGCAGTTTCAATATTCAGAATCCCCCCCCCCAGTACCATTGTTTCTGTCTTTTATTTCACTCATATCTTTGTTCTTCTTGCTTAATATTTCTAGTCCTCATGCTCTTACTGTGGAACTTTCAAGTCACGCTGAAGCTGACCCTGACTCCTTTTGAATATAATCTAGAAAAACAAGAGAATTTATGTTAGACTTATCCATATTGCATTGGTCATTAACAGTAGACTACTCCAAAAATAACTGTTTCTTGCTCATCATACTGTGAGTTTGATTGACCTCCGAATGTTCCTAAGTACTCAAGAACAGAAGTATGGAAATAGAAAAAAAAATCTCTATAGAACTAGATTTGAAGAACATTTTAGGATGGAAACTTGTTTTTAATACTAGTACAGATTCAAGAAGCATGAAAATTGACTTCCATCACTTAATAGGAAAGGAACCAAAATTTTTAGTTATTTCTGAAATCTAACAAGCTGCATTTCTGAATCTAAACCAGAAATGATTCTCAGCACTGGGTACAATCTCAGGAAAATTTTTCCCTTCAGTTAAATTCATGTGCTCATGCATCGTTGGCAAATACTTCTAGTCTGCTCAGCAGTTAGAGAGCTGACCTGTGTATTAGAAACTGATTTCCTCTACCAATGCTTTCACACCTTTTCAGTCACTCTTATTCTTATGTCGTCAGAGAAGCTTCCTCCTGCAGCAAACTAGAACAAACATAGAGGCAGACATTAGACAGAGACTGAGAATTTGGAAAACTCAGCCCTAAATGGGTTGTCTCTATTAAATTTCTCATCCTGGAGCTCAAAGAATCTTGGAGAAGAGGAGGCAGAAAAAAAAAATGTAAAAACCAGAGAGTTTCGAAGACACCAAGAAAATAAGGGACTCACTCTAAATCAACTTGAGCAAAAGCTCATTTGAACTCTCAGTGACTGTATCAGTATGCATGGAACCTGTACAGATCTGCAGCCAAATTCTTATATTACGACTTCTAGTTCAGAGTTTTTAATGGGATTTCTTAGTGTGTGAATTACGGGGTCTCCAACTTTTGTGCCTTCTCTTGAGTTCTCTTCCTTCAGTTTGTATGTCATTTCTAACTTCAATGTGATACTTTTATATTTTCCTATTATATTTTGTTTTGTTATATTTATAAAAATGATTAGATGAACCATTGAATGAAGAGAGAACCACTTTTTAAAGGTTAACAATAAAATTCTCATTTGAACATGCTAGTAGAGGGAAATCAGTTTTCTCCAATAAAGGGACACTAGACTTATCAATCACCTGGGACAAGCTCCTGTTTGGGTTGTTAAATAATGTATAATGGGCTTCAAAGATGTGTGTGTGTGTGTGTGTGTGTGTGTGTGCGTGCGTGCGTGCGCGCGCGCGCGCGTACTTTTATTTGATTACAGTTTGGTGGATTTTTTCTTTTTTTTTGGAATCTGGTTTTGTTTTGTTGTCTTGCTTTGGTAGATTGTTTATTGGGTTGTTTGATTTTTGAGAAAGAACTTAAAGTTGGATGGGGAGGGAAGGGAAGAGGGTCTAGAAAGACTTGGGAGAGGGGCATAATTTAATGAAAATATATTTAGTTTTAAAAAAACCAAAAGAACAAGAAATAAAAAGTTAAAAACTAATTTCACCTCTATACTATTCTCATCACTACTTGGAATCTGAACAAACTTGGCAATGCCCAGATATATGAGTAATCCTCAATTAAACTGAATTTACTATAGAAATAATTTATATTTTTTGTTTGGTTTTTGAGACAGGGTTCATAGTGTAGCACTGGCTGTCCAGACATTCAGATTTTAGTAAAGGTTTGCCTCAAACTCACAGAGGTCCACCTTCCTCTGACTCTGCTTCCCATCCTAAGTGCTGGGATTAAAGACATATGCCATTGCCACCTAGACGAAATAATTTAATAATATCATTCTTCTGCATAGAAAGTCATAGCAGCTACATCAGAATGTACATAAAATATTTGAAAAAAATTAAAAGATTCTTTCAGTCCAAATTTGATTTGATGTGTCTAATATTTTCATTATCCACTGTATCACCTCTTTGCTGTATCTCTTAGTGCCTTCTGAAATTTCCTTTCATTGATTTTTTTTTCTTGTCCTCATAGTCAAATCTTAGACACTATTTCGAATTTATTTCCAAATGCTATCTTCTAGAAGAACTATTTACAAAACATTATCTGTTTATTTCACCAACATATTAATCTTCTTCCAACCTTCATTTTTTACCACTTTAATGCATTTTTAAATCCTGTGTATAACTTGCTTTGGTGGGGCTTGTCTTCAATACCAGAACTACATGGCAAAAGCAGGAGTTAGAGATATATGTGTGTATTTATGTATGTACACATACATACATACATGTTGGTGCATTCATAAAAAGCTGTGAAGAAGATGACGCTCTCCTTTTACAAATAATTGCAACTTCCAAAGTCAAACAAATTAGTACTGGAACCACAGAAGGGTTTTAATAATAACTTTCATTCTCCCAAATAGAAGTTTCTCAATTTAGATTTTTTCCACAGCCATTTGTTTTTGTTTGTGTCTGTGTCATAAGTATAATTGAAAAAATGTACATGCTATGTTTAGATGTTGTGTTCAATGCAGTATTACTGATGTAGAAAGTGATTCTCATTCTTAGTAGAGGTAATCCTAAATCAGTGAATATTTATTAAAATGGGGCACAGAAATAGAAAAGAAAAACTACTTTTTAAAGAAAATAGATGTTATAATATTATTTGCCTTAAGGGAAATTTATGGTTCTTTAGAAGTTCATTTATTGCCAGGTGGTGGTACATCCTTCTTAATCTAAGCACTCAGGAGACAGAGGTGTGCAGATCTCTGTGAGTTCAAGGTCAGACTGGTATACAAGAGCTAGCTCTGGACAGACAGAAAAGCTACAGAGAAACCCCGTTTCTAAAAACCAAAATAATTAAATACATAAAAATTTCATTTCTTGCAAAAAAAGGAAGAAAATAAATTGGTATTGAAGATATTACTGCAAATTAAACAATTCCATAGTTTTACTCTCTTTAAAGACACAGAAATTTATCCACCACCTTTTGATTTTAATATCTAAACTACTGAACTATAAAATTCCAAAAATTAATTCCTAATTCCTGTCTGGATATTTCATTCAGGTGTTGATATTTTAATACTAGCTTCCAATCTGTAAATGTTATACTTACTATCCTAATAATTCCCTAAAAATTAAGGTAATTATTTCTAGGGACTTAATATTAACATGATTTCATTGCAATCATAAAAACACTTAAAATAAATGTTTATTTTATGGAAAACAATATAAATTACACTTAAAAATATTTTATTTTATTTTCTAAGAAATTATCTTTTTTTCCTACATAAAATTTCCATACTGATAGAAGATGGAGATTAAGTAATGTTCTGGAACTGGAAATACATCTTTATAGTATAAGAAAAAAATTGCTTGCTTATCCATTGGCTGTAAATACTAGGAGATCAATAGCTGATCTATGGTTATCAAAAGTAATCTTTAATCTTAATGACTAATATGCCATGTATTAGGAAATAGAATGTTTGGAATTATTGTATAAATTATAAATTTAGTTAATAGAGAATTGATCAATTCTGTGGATAACATGTTATTTCCAATGAATAAGATTGGTGGTACATTACTGATTTGTGAATTATTGCAAAATTTAAACATCATTATAATATATGTATTCTTCCTAACTAATTTCATGTCTTAATTATTATTTAAATTTCAGATTTGTATCTTTTATGACTTTCTCACTGATTCTTTAATGTAATTTACTTTACCCTTTCTGTAAAGAAACTGGTCAATAACCACATTTTTCTGAGTTCATTGGATAATAATTAACATTTAATGTCATCACATAATAATGAAAATATAACCATATGCCTAAATCACAAACATATGATTGCCTACTTTTACTATACTGATATTTGAAGTACCACAATAAGACTACTCAAAACGTGGTATGAGTATATGTGCACACACACAAACACAATAAAAATCATAAAATACGAAACTTGAACAATACTCATGAGAAAGCAAATAAAAATTTACATATCAGAGGTCTTTTGAAGTGCATATGTTTAGAAAGCTGTTTAAAAATGGCATGTTAGGTAAAAGTACTTTGCCTTTTCTCGTGAAAATTTGTATTTAAATTGGAACATTGGTATTTTAAAGAAGTTTGGTGTTCAAATGTATGTGTGTTCTTATAGAAATCTTTTGTAATTTAATTCAAACACAAAGTGTTATTTGTAGTAGAAATGCTTCTGAAGATTATCACTTTCTTAAAAGTAATTGATTAATTTTTTGAACTATAATGCATTCAATTTAGAAAACTGATTCTAGTATTACAAGCTAGGATGAATATTGTGTTGGTATTAGATCAAAATTGTTTATCCTTAACTGAGTTTATTTCCTGTACGTGTGCCTGTCTCTGTGTAAGTGCGCCAATATGAATGAATATGTTTATGTGTGTTTACATGGGAGTGCATGTGTGTGTGTGTGTGTGTGGAAATCAGAGGAAATTCTTCAGTCTCATCCTCAGGTTGGCTTCTACCTTTTGTTTGAGACAGTATCTCATTGGATTAGCAGCTGTGGGAGGTCAATTCTGGACTAAGAATTTCAGATAATGCCTAAAATACTTAACATATAATTAATGGTATACCAATTTATAAGAGCATAAGCAGCAACTTGTGACAGGTTATCTTTCTACTCCATTAGTCCAATATTCCAAAGCAACTCACATTATGAGAAGCATGCTTTCCAAAAACACTGGACCCATTGAGTGACCTCAAAGGGGGTATGAAACCCTGAGGTTTAGTTTACTTTACCCCTATTCCCTGTGGCAAAATTAGCAAATAAATTAAACATATTTTATTTCAAGGAAGAAATTAAAAATATCAATACATGTCATTTTCCAAAACATTTCAATTTCCCTCATTTTTATAAAATTGCAATGGATCCAAATAAATCTTGACATGTGACAACACTGAGGTAAGCAACAGTGTTAATGTGCCAGCTAATTCCAATACCTAAACCTAAATTCCAGGAATGTAACAGACATTATCTAAAACTTCAATGCTTAACAGTAAGTAGTTATGGGCTGCTGTAAATACACGCGGGGTGGGGAGGAGAAGCATATTGGATTCAGATGATTTCAAGGGATGTCATCTTCTCATAGCTGGTTTTTCCAACCTATCACCACTTTTTAAATTAGTTGATAAGCTGCATTTGTGTTTTCATGCTTGCATGCCCATTGCTGTACCGATGAAGCCACTTCCTTGGCCATCATTTTCTTCCTTTTTTTTTTCTTAGTGTATTTTATGTGTTTGTTTCACCTACGTGATTTATCATTTAAAAAAACATAAGTTTAAAATGTGATTAAATGACAATCAATTTTTAAAGAAATTTATTGATTTACCAGTCAAGGCTTTTTCATGTGTTTAAAACTGTACATTTGGGTAAATGTCACAATAATTATGTCTTCATAGATAATGAAACATTTTGTCTTAGCAGTAAAGAATTTATTTTCTACCAATTAATAATGGATGTTTCTTTTCCTTTGAGGAGTGCTCTTGGGAGATGTTAGTTCCATTCATTTCTAAGCTCTTTGGGGTCATTATCAAACAGGTCATTTATTTTCCTACTGATTTGGTCACCTTCTCTAATCAGTGAATACACAGATTCACTTAGATCAGCTTTCTATTGTGGATCAAGTGGAAGCCAGAGATGGTCTGAGGCATTAGTCCCTGAGTTCTAGGTCAATGTATCTTTTCAATTGCTCATGGGAATCACTGTAAGCCTGGGTGCAGGCTAAGCCACACCATTACTTCACTATCCTTTTGAAGATAGTTCTCTCCTTTCATTCTTAGGATAGAACTAACATACGTCATGCACACTTCTGAGACTGTACTTTTTAAAATTCCTTTATGACCATGTCTTTGTATGCAAAGTGGTTATTCAAGTTGATAATTTATGAGGGGAAATCATTGAAAATTCCTATCTCACCATGTTTTTAATATCATTAACAGCTACTGACTTCTTACCAGCCTGTGTAGTAACTGTTTTTCTACCAGTTAATCCATACTTCAGGATTTCATTCATCTTAATTGAATTTTAATATCCACAAATGATGTTTATTTCTTTAGAAACTGTCAACTATACATATTTAGTTTTGTTTTATTTTTATAATTATAAAATGGATTTAAAAACTCTATTTTAGACAATTAAGTTATCCAAATGTTTTGAAAAATCTATTTTGTACTTATTGATACTAGACTTACCATTCTCTTTGGGAACTTGACTGAAATAGCACTTTGAAGTACATTTTGAATTAACATTCTGTAACACAGAAATTTTAAGTAAATGCAGAAAATGAGCTTTACACTTTTAAATGAACAGGGGAAATCAACAATGAATGCAAAGATAATAATGATTAGCTACGGTTGTCTGTTTTACAAAATACTATTTTTCTTCATTTTTGCATAAAAGGAATTGTTATTTTATTTGTTTGTTTTATTTTTGTTTATTTGTTAGAGATAAAACTGAGTGTTCTGCTTGCTAGGTAAACAATCTAACACTTAAGCCCCAAGAATAAGTTCTTGGCAGGTGAATTTATTTTGTGTCTACCTGGGAATAGTCTCATTTATTATTTATACACTCAATGGCAGCTATGTAATTGCAACACCTTTATTTTGTGGTTCTAAAACACTTCATATTTCTTTTCTTTAGCTGTGCTTTTGTCTAGTTCAGTTGTCTTGAGCTCAGCAAAAACCCAACGTATTTTGGAGGATACTTTTTTGGGCCTGGAAATATACTTTTAATTGCTGAAAACTCCACACAGAGTCTTAATAATTGAACTAATTAAATTACTGTGAAAACTTTCAGCCAATAGCCTTTAAAATACTGGACCAATTTGGGCATGGTCTCATGTACTATATTTGTGGACAAAAAGTGTGCATAGGCCCCTTGGCCACTGGATTTGGGTTTCAGTATCCCCTCCCCCACTCTTAGGACTGTGTACTGTTACTCTTTCTGTGAGTTTATCCCCTAATAAATGCTGTGAGTTTACCCCCTAATTATAAATCTTTATTAATGTGGAAGTCCCCTCTGTGTGCTGTGATTACCACTAATGAACAACAAAACTGCTTTGGATCTATAGCAAGGCAGAACTTAGGTTGACAGGGAAAACTAGGCTGAATTCTGGAAGAAAGAACAGCAGAGTCAGAGAAGCCATGTAGCCCCACCGGAGATAGATACTGGAAATTTTCCTGGTAAGCTACAGTCTCGTGGTGATACACAGATTAATAGAAATGAGTTAAACTAATATGTAAGCATTAGCCAATAAGAAGCTAAAGTTATTGGGCCAAGTAGTTATTTAATTAATATGCTTTCTATATGATTATTTCAGTTCTGGGTGGCCAAGAACAAACTACAAACTAGCAGCCTTCTCCAACAGATTTGTACCCATGTGGTCAACTAAATCCATGTAAAACCGGAGAGGGCTTAGAAAGAAATTCTAGAAACTAAAAAACAAAGTTTAGCCACATTTTTTTTTTGGGGGGGGGGCTGGCAGCTTGCCACAGCTCCTTTAGAGAGGTTTTCCTGATTCAGTGGCAGCAGGAAAAATGTTGTGCCATTTTGAAATGCCAGCTTTCTGGACTTTGCTGTCATGCAAACTCTGCCTTACTTATTCAGGAAGGAGGTCTGGCTACAGAGCATTTGACTTGGGTTTGAGAGAAGACTTCTATAGCTTGCTTAATGGCAGCATGGACTGGCTGTGTGCCTGAGAATGGGCTGCGGACATGGCTCTCAGAGTCATGAGCAGCTCCAGCATGCTGGACTAGGTGAGCAAGCAGGAAGTACTGTATATATCATAGTAGTGGCACAGCTTAGGTTTTAGACTGAGCAGGCAAGAAGGAAGTACCATATATACCATAGTAATGGCGCAATTTAAGTTTTAAGAAGTACTTAGCATTTTAAAAAGTTCTACTGGACAGTAAAAATTTACAGATATGCAATAAAGGCAAATCCAGATTAGTTATAGTGTTGGATAAATGTAAGTAGGCTTGGAAGAGAGAAGAAAAGGAGTATAGAGAGTCATAAAATAAAAGTAATGCTTTTAAAAAGGGGGGTAAAGTCTTTAAGAAGAAAGAGTACAGATAGTCATAGATTAAAAGGAGTAATAAAAAAAATAAGCCATGTAAAAAGTAAAACTGGTTTTTGGGAAAAGAACTGCCCCTGCCTCTACAATGGCCACTGATGAAATGCATGGGTGTCTAGACTGGACTAACAACATACAAAAATAAATAAATAAATACGACTAAACCTTGCTAAGACAGAGTAAGACAGTTTTTTAAATTTTCCTACCTCTGAAAATTATGTGGTCTGTCAATTACTGTAGACCTTAGCCAAAATACGTTGCCCCAATATTGCAGATGAGACTTTGCGTGATTGTCTAAGTAACTTGTTGTCTCTGTCATTTCTCACATCATTTTGAAGTTGCTTTATTGTACTTCTTGTTTACTCAAGTAATATTATTTCCCTTCATAGGTCTTTGATGGTGTTAAAGACTAGATAGTTGCAGTTACTTTCCTCATGAAATAGCCAAGCAATTTTTCTAAAATAAGACTTAGATTCATTAGGGTAGAATTAAAAAAAAAAAAACATTTAGTGTATGTTTCTTGCTTGATGTTGTTCATGATGTGT
>NC_022027.1:40499723-40503149 GCF_000317375.1 Microtus ochrogaster | reverse complement strand
GGGAGAGAGTGGGAGGAGTGGGAGGCTGGGAGGAGGCGGAAAATTTTTTTTCTTTCTTAATAAAAAAAACTAACAAAAAAAATATGATTTACCTTCAAGCTTTGTTTAAGCGGAGGGTTTCTAACTCTAAAGTAAATGTAGTCTTGTATCAGGGAAGACCACATAAGAAAACACTCATGAGAGTGCACAAAGTTCTGATAATCTGAGGATGAACTGTGTTCTAGTAAAATGAAGTAAACTCTTTGTTTGAAAAGACTGTAAAAAAAAAAAAAAGACTTAGATTCATTAGGGTAGAATTAAAGAAAAAACATTTAGTGTATGTTTCTTGCTTGATGTTGTTCATGATGTGTAATTCTAATTTTTATACTTGATATTTGTTCTCATTAGATATAGTTTTGTATTAGGCTTAAAAATTTCTTATTTAGACAAAAGGGGGAGGTGTTGTGGGAACTCCTCTGTCAACAGCCTTTAAGATATGGGCCCACTTTGGGTATGGTGTCACTTATTGGAAATGTAGACAAAAAGCACTCATAGGGCCCCTTGGCTACTGGATTGAGGTCCAGTTTGCTATGCACATAGAGGTGCTATAGGAAATCCTATAGCCAGTAATCTTTAAGTTATCTACTCACTTGGGCACAGCCTCTTGGGCGTGGCCTATTTTACTATAAAGGTCAATGTAAAGTGTGTGTTCACTCTCTGTTCTGGCTGCTGGATTTGTTTCCTGTTTGCTGTTCATTCTGAGGATAGTGATCTGTGAGTCTATCCCTAAATAAATAACCCTTTTTTATACTCAATTCTGAGCTAGTGTGGGATTTCTTTTTAGGTTGCATCTTCACAGAGGACTGTAGATTGCTACCCTTTTGTGACTTTACCTCCTAATAAATCCTGTGAGTTCATCCCCTTATAAATAAACTTCTATTATAATCCCTTCTGGGCTAGTGTGAAAATCTTTAATACAGTAACATTAAAGAATTGATATAATTATTTATATATATACATCTTTATAAATCTGTATCTACATGTCTCAATGTAAATCTGTATCAACATATCTCAATGTAAATGCATTGCCATACATATAAATATATGTACAAATGTCAAATATGTTTTAAAAGATAGCATTTGTATTAAAAATTAAATTTCATTTTCAACTTCTTTACTTTAGTATTAAAACACAAGCAATTTCATGGTTTACTGATATACTCCAGCTTGATAGTAATACTAAGTCACAAAATAATTAATTCATTTGTTACACAGAATAGTACTTTGAAGAAGATATCACTAAAATATTTAAATTAATTAAATGGTTTTTAGATTTATCTAAAAGAGATTTCTAATGATTCCACTTTATAGAATTGTCAATTCTCAAAGTAAAACTCAGTTGGCCATTCAAAAGATTTCTAAAATTTAAAATTATTTTGATTAGTCTATAATCATTTAAGGGCTGTTATAGTGATAAAACATAAATTTCTTATGTTTCTTGGATATGATTGGATTGAAATTTCCTCTAAAACTTTGATTCTTCTTGTATATGAGGAGAGGAAACTCATGTACACATACTTTCTTAGAAAAAGTAAGGATTTATTTGCTAATTGACTTTGAGATCCAAGGATTAAGGCTTTAAATACTATCTTTATAAAGGCTAGAAACTAATTAAAGGTTTAATCTCAAATAATCTTAGGATTAAAGGTTGTCTCTCAAATTTATGGAGTGGTTAATTGAAATTAATTGTTTCTTTACAGTTCCATACACCTTGACTTTTACCTTACCTGCCTCTGTGTTTGGTTCT
The DNA here is from genome assembly GCF_000317375.1 of Microtus ochrogaster. Taxonomy (NCBI): domain Eukaryota; kingdom Metazoa; phylum Chordata; class Mammalia; order Rodentia; family Cricetidae; genus Microtus; species Microtus ochrogaster. The sequence continues at coordinate 40,501,363 of NC_022027.1, read as the reverse complement.
ATTTTTCTCACTTATTAGTGATAGAATTATGACCTCATTGTACCTGGGAATGCTATAGGGAAAGTTGTCTATATTAAGTCAAGAAATACTCCTATTTTCATCCCAAGAAGATGATTGATCTATGTTCTAAGGATTCTTCAAGAATATGTCAAAATATAATCCTAAAGAAATGACATACAATATAATTCTTATCAAGAACTATCAGGCTATGGTTTCTCATCTGTCAGATATTCCATTTTAGTTTGAGTACCAAAAGAAATTTTATAATGGTGCCGAGTTTACAGGAAAAATCCCTTTTCTCCCACTTTTTTTTTAAAAGAAAAAAAGATCAGTAAAATAGAGATTGCAGGAGTAGAAAGGCAAGAGTCAGGAAGCAAGGTCAAAGAAGGAGTAGAGGATAGGGAGGGTTAAGGTGGAGAGATGAATAACACTCGGTAAAATTACTTGTTGAAACCTACTGCAGTATAACCTGTGTCTGTTTCTAAGGACCTTTGAAAATTCCTTGTGTATACCTACTCTGTTAAACCCCACCAACTCTCTCTGTCTCTCTGTCTCTCTCTCTGTCTCTCTCTCTGTCTCTGTCTCTCTCTCTCTCTCTCTCGTGTGTGTGTATCTGTGTGTAATTGGAGTTAAACTATACAGAGGAAAATAATCATCTATGAATCCACAGAGGCCAAATAAAACGTCCAGTGGCAGATGTGGGACACTTCCTGTACAATTGTAGCTAACAATATCCCAGCGAGCAACAATATAGTACAAGATACAAATTGTTGCCTTGCTCTTGGTTTCTCTGTGGAAATTAGTGGCCATACCCTATCATTAAAGATCTCACACACTTTGTTCCTAGGATTCAGAAAACGGTCATTAAAACTAACCTTTGTGTTTTCTGGGTAGCTTTCACAGTACTGAATAATATTATCTAGACTTAAGGAAGGATGTTTATCAATAGTCTTACCCATAAATGAACCCTGTGATTGCAATAACATTCAGCATGGCAATGGTCAAGTTGTGATTATGGTGCCACTGTGGCACAAATTATGTAGTAGTGTCCCAATAATTTATGATTGAATTTAATTTCTTCTCCACAGGAGAAAATACATTTCTGGTTCTATAAATCTTGCCAAGAACTAATGGTGGGGGAACACATAGGCTCCAGGAGTGAACCTGCAATTACCATTTTGTGAAGTGGTGAGAGTGTTACTCTTGTCCTGGAACTCTCCTCTCAATATTCACACCTTAGTACTGTTTAGATCTCGTAACAGAAGCTCCTCTGTGTGGTGGTCAGAGTTAATAGAGTAACATACAATTGGCCAAGGTAACAAACTGTAAAGGGTTTGTCTGCAAATGTCAAATATTTATAATATTTATCACACTCCATTCCTGAAGCTTAGAGAAAAAAAGGGAAGAGGAGGGTCAAAGGAGCATTAGAAAACTAGAGTGAAACTGTCTCCTGCATGTGTTAGGACCTGGGCAGAGTGAACTCAAAGTAGCTGGGTTGGCCAGAATATGACCTGAACAAGATCAAACCAGTCAACATCCTGGCATGAAAAAAAGGGGGCTCTAGTCGGGCGGTGGTGGCGCACGCCTTTAATCCCAGCACTCGGAAGGCAGAGGCAGGCAGATCTCTGTGAGTTCGAGAC
>NC_022027.1:40474384-40499555 GCF_000317375.1 Microtus ochrogaster | reverse complement strand
GGAGAGGAAGAATCCACTTTCTCTAAGTGTGTGCCACTTTGTAATGGTTCTACAGTCATGGATGTATGGAATGCATAAATAAGACTTTCTGGGTTATAGAAACAATAAAATGCTTGAGTTTTGTACATGTGGATATATATATTTGATTTCTTCTACATTCAGTTATTGCCAGCACCATTTGTTGAAGATGCTTTCCTTTTTCCGTTTTATAATTTTAGATTTGATGTCAAAAATCAGATGTTCATATGTTCATAGGTGTGTGGATTTATCTTATGTGATCTTCATAGTTTGTCAAATGCAAAGAATACAAATGCTCAGCCCATGTGATTTTCATATATAATATCCACCTCACCCCTTATGGGATAAAAAATGAGAGAGAAACTTGACTAATGCACTTTCTGGTAGTGAGTAAATGGTAACATATGGTAAATCTTTCAACTTTCCACTTTCTAAGTAGTCCAGAGAAAGAGATAGAAGGCCTAAAGGTACCAAAAATAAAGAAAGAAATCAGCCTTTCCCCCTCGTTCTCAACTATGATTTACACATGTTGGCACTGAGGAGTAAAAGGACTAAAAGAACTCAAACTTAATCTTTGTTTAAAACAGATTAGTGTTTCCTGATTTACTGACCCAATTTCCTATAGATCCCCATAACATCTATTTTGTCACAGTGGTAGAAAAAAAAAAAAAAAGGCTGCTTCCCTGAAAGAAAGTTTGAGGAAAGATGTGATGAATGGGATACTCCGGCCAGTCCTGTCACAGGCAGGATGGATTTCTCCGCAAACTCTGATATTTGAGAGTGAGGTTCACTGAGGAAAAAAAATCTGTTGGTGGATAGAAATTCTCATTTTAACATCTATTTCCCAGCTGGGTTTTCATGGTGAATGTACAAAGTAATTTCATGGGAAGACTGAAGTAATCAGTCAGTGACCTTTGTGGTTCCAGACAGAACTAAAGAAAACACAAAGATGAAAATCTAACAGCAAGCCCCAACTGTATGACTGTTCTCAAGGTCTTTTTTTTTTTGTTTTCTTTTTTTCACAATGTTTGAACATTTTCTTCTTATATAAGAAGGAAAGAATTTGAACAAATCTAATATGCAAGTAAAGTTTGAAACTATTTTGTGACTGATTTTCATGAGCATAAACTTTTAGACCTTGGTATTGTTATAAGACATTGGAGTTTAGCATGTATGCTGGTTGTTATAATTATAATTTCCACACAGAGTGAAGTGGGAGACATCAGTCTACCAGTGGTAGACTGCTAGGGAAAGTTTCATGTTTGCTTGTTTGAGATAACATATCAAGATTATTGATCATAGATTTCACCGTTTAGACATAAAGAAACTACAAATTCAACATAGAAGCAAATAATTTGAGAAGATTTTAATGAAATGAAGAAAACACATGGAAAATAAAGAAGAAATGATGTAGAATTTTTATTTTGGATCATCAGAAAGAATGTCATTGTTTTAAGATACATAGTTTTAGGTTGGGTGGTGGTAGTGCATGTCTTTAAACCCTGCACTCGGAGGGCAGAGACAGGAGAATTTCCACGATTTCGAGGCCAGCCTGGTCTAAAAGAGATAGTTCCAGGGCAGGCACCAAAGCTACACAGAAAAAACCCTGTTTCAAAAGCCAAAACAAAAAAAAAATACAGTTTTAGAAATACATTAAATATAAAAAACATCAAGTACCTGTAGTAAATTAAAGTCCATAGTGAATTGTGAAGTCATATCCCAATTTTTCTATGTACTTATGATGCCAGGGAAACCTAAGTCTATACTAGGAAGTACAAATATGTATATATGATCTTTATGTGCTTGTCAACCTATAGCTAAAATTGCCAATAGTTGCCATCTCTGTACCAACTTGTTCTTATTCTAATGATGGGAACAATCCATTCAATTCCTTTTTAAATGATGTAAAATTCTGATACTGAAATTAAAAGATGGAAAATACATTGAAAGAATTTATCAATTTTTCATCTTACTGATTACATTCTTATCCCATTAATTAGGGAAGACTGATAATGAATTCAATCATTAATCTACTCAGCACTTAAAACATGTAATACTAGGTCTGCAATTATTACTAGTAATGTCATCAGTATAGAGGGATTATTAGAAATGTAAATACTGCCAATAATTCATATGTGCATATGAACATAAAACTCAAAGGATAGAAACATTTTTGTTGATAAGGATGAAAGATTGGAATACTAATTACTTCTGTGTCTCTGTGACCAAAGTGTCTGGTACAAATAAAACAGAACTGTTTTTGTGCACGTGGTTCCAGATGGATGCTTTCTATCATAGCAGAGATAGTACCTTTACAGAGGAGAGTCAGTTCATAACCAATTATGGCAGCAGACCAGGAAGCAGAGAGAAACTGAGATGTGGGCAAAAAATAACCTCCAAATGGCTTCCCTAGTGACCTACTGAAAACGTCCAGACCTCACATCATGGATATTCCAGAGTCCCCTAAAAATGTCACTAGTCACTATGAAGAAAAAAGAAGCATTCATATTTTGACCCTGTTGGATGATATTTCAGAATCAAGTCTTGATTGAAAAAGTAGTAATGTATTTCAAATAACTCAGGATGGAGTGGGAGTAAACATGATTATCAAGAAACTTAGTTCTTTAGTTATAAAACTGAAGAAATCAGTCAAAGCAAAAACATGCATTATATGTGTGTTTGTATGTGTATATATGTAAAGAGAAATAAAAAGGTCTCTGTAGAAATAGATTATTAGATAATGATGTCCAAAGTTCATTACAGAACTCAGTTAATATTTTTATTTTGAAACGCACCAAAAATGCATGATAACTATTCTCAGTGTTGGGCTAGAACTAGTTAAAAATTGCTTGAAAATAAGACTCAATTTTTAAGCATTTGTAACCACATTTTTAAATTATTGGCATCTTAAAATTGGGCAAATTGAGGAGGGCCACATCACAGAGACAGCAACTGGAATGAATTCAATCTTGTTACCAAACTCCTCACTCTTTTCCTGAATGTTCCTTTATCAGTACTTTAATGGATGTTCTCTCCCTTGACTACTTTGATTAAACAAGCAGGTGTCACTGGTACTGGGAATATCTATTTCTTAAAAACAAAAACTGAGTTTAGTATAGAATGTTTACATGGGCTTAATGCCATGAGAAAATAGTGCAGCTTAATTCTTCATTATTATTCGTTTCAAAATAGACATAGTTTTAAAATTCAAGTCTCTGTAGACAAGGTAAACAGTCAAATTATCTTACCACCAGACATTCACACACTCTAAACATACTATTTATTCATATATATATGAATAAATATATATGTATATTCATATATATATATATATATATATATATATATATATATCAGACTTCAGTTTAGAAATGAGAATCCAGAACTTTAGTATTTATATGTTACAACTGTCACCAATACAATACCTTATAAAAGTTTTTTAAATAATATTAGTATTTATGAAATAACCACATACTTCTTAAATGTATTAATGTAAAAATACCACTAAAAATAGACATCAATAAAAGGAGCGAACCAACAGCATATCATTTTTATATCCACGAATACTACCACAAATAGTCATCGTTTAGGACGTGAGAGTGCCATGTCAGAACTGAAGGCATGTACAGACCTCATGAGTATGTGTTAATTATTGAGCATGTGCTAATACTGAAGCTTCTACCCCAGGATCCATCAGCCTTGCTTCATTTATTTTTTCACAACGTAATTTTGAGTAATCTTGATATCTGTATCCATGCGCGTTTTCTGGTTTCACGCCACTATATACAAGGGAAATCCTTCAAGTTCCCTGATAAACATCTCTGTTCTGTAAATCTCTGAATTAATTCAAATTACAGTACCAACAGTGAATACTTTGTAAATGATTCTGCTTTGAAAATGTAGAATCAAAGCCTGTTTCTTCTTTTTTTTCCCAATATTTTTCTTCATTTTATCTTTCTGTTTTGTTTCTTTCCCATTAGTTTGAACTTCTAAATGACCTGTTTTAAATAGTCAGAAATGAAAGTTATGTGTCAAAACTTGATTGGATCGTGCAGTTGAAGGAAAGGAAGAAATCTGTGATAAGCCGCTGGAGTTATTACCTTGGAAAATCAATTATCTGATGTGAGGTAACAACAGTGAACCACTTTCTGGAAGGATGAGAGAGAAAAACAGGGGGAGAGGATTAATGGAGCAGTTAGTGGAGTATTGATTAGGCCTCAAACTAGTGAATTTAAGTCTGGATCTTGCTAAAAAGGAGAAAAAGTCAATTTACTCAAATAACAGTTTAATAACTATTTAACGAGAAAAATCTTGAGACATTCTATTGCATTATGTGGTAAAGCCCCTATTTGCCAGATTCATCACATACCCAAGGACACATGCAAATACCCATACAAAGAACAGAAGTACCAGCATTCCAGAAATATCATTTGATTTTATTTTTAATACTTTCATCTTATATTAATAACATGCTAACTATTTTGTGAAATATTCATAATTTTAATGTTAATATATAGAAACACAATCATTTCAAGAATAAAAAAGTTCCATTAACTTATATAGAGATTCAGGTTAAGAGGTAAGTAAATGAAATATTAAAATTATACAAGGGAATGTTTAATATAAGTAAATATTTCACTCTACTATTTATTCTAGCCTAGTGGTACTTTCCTGTAATTGAGACACACAAGAAGTACAGGAAGTTAAGAAGCTATAGGCAAAACTGGGATAGAGGACAAATCTTGTCATATACAAAATGCTGGGATGCACCAGAGGCTAGGGTACTTTCCCAACATGCGCAGAAACCTAGGTCAAATGCACAACATCCTACAAACCCTGACATGCACTTTATAACAAAAGCAGTTACTTAGATATTGAAATATCATCACACTTGGTTGGATAGTATTCAGAAAATACTAGCAGAATAATATTGTATCAGGAATAAAGTAAAATAATTTTGAATATATAAAATGTAAAGTACATGCACATAGAATATTTATGGGGCAGTTTTTTTATATTCAACTTAATAGGTATAGTAATTTTTTGTGTTATGATATGTTTCATGAAGAGCTTGAAATCATTTAGGTTTTCATATTTTCCACTTTAACCTCCTCATCGTGAGGCTGAGGTAGGATTAAAGATTGTAGACTCATTCTGTTTTTGTGTGAAGGTACACAGTGGTTTACAAATGTCAGAGAAATTTGAGTATTTCATTTTAAGTGAATCTTGTTTGTTAGTTTGTAATGTTTTTCCATTTTTAAATTAGTGTTGTTTGCAGCAAACTTTACTTTCAAAACCATACTCCTCTTCTGAAAAGAAGAAATAAAATTAGTTGTCAAGGAGATTAAAAGCCCACAGTAGCATTTCCTATCACTCCGATGCTCCCTAGATACACATGGCTTTTTTAAACAGTATCTCCCTGGAGACAGTTAAGCATCTCTATGTATCAGCAGCCGTGTTCCTGCCTCTACCATTTGACTTTGGCTTGTTTCTTTTACCTTGTACTCTGTTGGCAGTGAGCATTTGTTGCAATCATCTTAATTTATATATTACCAAACATGAACCAAGGCTTTATAGCCATATATACACTGCAAGGTCTGTAGTTTCATTTATATTTGGAGAGCTTATAAGAAAATTTACTTTAACTCTAAACTTTTACTGAGAACATGTTGAGTCTTTACTTAAAACAGGACTGTGAAAACTCCTTTAGCCTTTTAGAGTTTGCTTTTTAACTGAAGAACAATCTACATGGAGTTTTATAGAGGTTTTAGAGAGTAAGCAATAGACTTATATGGGGTATGTTTATGAGTTTATAGCTTGCTGAATATTATGATGATTTTTATTTTGTCTTTGGCAAAAAAAAATGAATGATAAAGACATATGCAAGTCATATTGTCTAAAATTATCAAGAAATAAGATAAAAATAACATGTTCTCTATTCCCCACCATGGCACAGATTGTGACCCAGAACCTGGACATCTATGTGGCCATTGGTGGTGACACATGGCATGGACATCATTATGTCACCTATTAAAAATTTATTATTTCACAAATCTTAGTCATTGAAATACAGCAGGATCTATAAAGGATTCCACTGATTGCCTATGTAGGTGGAGGGAATTAAGAAATTGAACGTAAAGACTAAATTTAAAGTTATAATGAAACAATCAGATAAAAGTGCCATGAAATAGCAAAAATGAAATTTTAGTGGCATGATTTCTATATTAGCTTTTTTGTATTATGTGGATTTAATGTTTTCTGCCAGTCTTTTTAGAACTATAAAGTCATCTCCAATTGAATATATCAATATATAATTATGTCTCTCACAAAACAAACAAGCAAAATAATTGTTCTAATGAAGAGGTTTGTTCCTAAATTCTAGGTGCTTAGCTTCACCAATCATACATACAATCATGTTTGGTTGACTAAATTAAAGTTACATATCTTCCATTAAAACAGATAGGTGAGCAAGATAACCTAATGACTTACTTGTTTCTTCCTATTTCTACAAGTCTGCAGCAATATGACCATATTATAATGTTTTTTCCCTCTCAGTGCTTCTTATTTCCTTTAATTGATTGCAATGTGTAGAACAGAATAATAGTTAAACAGAATTTATATACATAGAAACTGGATTCACATTTCAATTAAAAATTCCAGAGTGACAATAGAATTTGACATGTTTTCATGTGTTAAATTATAATTGGAATATCATGGATGTTCTATTTATAGACTGCCTATTAGTGCCAGGCAATTTTTTGAAAGCAAAAAAAGTATATTTGCATATAATGCATGAATTGGGGTCATATAAAGTGTCAAAGGAAATTAAGATTTATATGTCTTATAATAATAACTCCAACTGAAAACCTAGGACTTCAGTAAGAGAAACCAAACAGATAATTTATATGCTTTTGTTTTCTAACAACACTAGCATTCCCAGCATCAAGAAAGATCACAGGTAAGCATCATATTAAGTTGGAGATGAGACTGGTAATAGGATATTTTCATCATCCTTTGCATTTTTTGCCTTTTATTTAATACTGAAAAACTTGTGCAATCACTTAAATTCATGGAGTGGTATGTTTTCCATTCCAGCATACAACTATCTTGCCACAGGTTCTTGGCCCCAGTTATTTTGCCAAGATTTTGTTTTGTTCCCCTATAAGATAGCCTCAAATCCAAATACAAAGTTTTTTGCTATTCCAATTACATTTGTGCCATTTTAGTAGCAGTGAACCAATGTCAGGTAAGTTATTATTCTAATTCACAATGTTCAGAAATGGGTAGGATGAATGATTACTTTTCTCTTCTTGAAGCAGACACAGCACCTTTAGTACAATTATGCTAGCCATAAAAAAATTTCCTGAGCAATAGCAAATTGATTTTTCCATAATGTATGACTTAAGTATGTGATATCTTCAGCAACAGCATCTTAATTTCAGGGTCAAAATTGTTAAGTTTATGATTATATCATTTTTTCCCTTTCCTCCCTTCAAACCCTTTCTTTCAAATTCATACACTAATTTTTAGTAATGTTGTTACATGCACACATACATACATTTCTAAATTTAACCTATTAGTAAGTTTAATGGTATGAATACATGTTTTATGGGATGACCACTTGATATTAGATTACCAATTGGTATGTTTTGCCCTGGCAAAGACCACTTCTCCCATTTTTAGTATTCCTCAGTTGCTTGTGGTTCTCTGTATATATATTTTTGAGGATTCATGGGATTTTTTTCCCATCCACTTTAGCATGTTTATTGCTATTGTCCTAATTCAGTGTATAGTCAGAGACTGCTTGTTGGTTCCCAGCCACCCAGACATGACAGAAACTGTATTAATTGAAACATTGCTTGACTTATTAGCTCAGGCTTCTTATTAACTAACTTTTACATCTTAAATTAACCTATTTCTATTAATCTAAGTGTCAGCACGAGGCTGTGGCTTACTGGGTAAGGTTCTCCGTGTCTGTCTCCTTTAGCAGCTACATGGAATCTCCCTGACTCTGCCTATTCTCTCTCTCTATTTTTTTCCCAGCCTGGCTACATTCTGCCCTGCAATAGGCCAAAGCAGCTTCTTTTTAAAGCAATGGTAATTAAACATATTTGTAGCATACAGAGTGTAATCCCACATCCATACATCTCATGCTTAGTATTCCCAGTTGTTAAATTTTATACTGAGGCTTTAGGTATACCACATGCATTCTTGGTACCTGTAGAGTTCTAAAGAAGGTGTTATATTGTCTGGAACTGTAGTTATGGATGGCTTTAAGACACCATGTGGATTCAAGGAATCAAATGCAGATTTGTGCACTAATAAAAAGCTTAATTACTGTACCATCTCTCCAGCCTTCACTTAAACAAGCACACCCCAGAAGATATTCATTAGAAAACAATGAATAATTATTAAATTTGATGTCAAATTTGTTTCTAGAATATTTAATTCCAAGTCATAAATCAAAGCAATGTGTTTGTACAAACGTTTAGGCTAACATACATGTATATCAATATTTAATCTACTTGATGCATGGGAGAATCTGGAAATTTCTGGCCATATTTAGATTTATTTTAATAAACATGTTTGCAAAATCTTCTAGGGTTGTTAACAACATATGTACTACATGACATAAGTTGTTCCATGTTCTTTCTGAATATAAACTTATCTACTATTGTCCTTAGAGTTTTTTTTTAATACTCATTGTTATAAGTAATAGAAAATAAGATCACAGTAGGTTTTATCAAGGAATAATGTAAGTCTACATAAATACATATAAACACATTCATTTATCATTATCTCTTAAATCTGCCAATTTTACTTCTTTGCCATTTTAAAAAGTAACATTGTATCAACAGAAATTTTATTAATTCAATTTTATTAAAGGTAATTTCATGGGAGATGTGGTAATGAAATAAAATAATGGTAAGTCTAACCTTAACAATATTACATTTGCATAGCATTATGGTTACTAAACACTTGGACTATTCCATTTTTATTCATTTCAGGTGGACTTCAAAACTGCAGACATTTATAAATGCTAAAGGGTACAAGATGGAGGATAGACATGAGATTTTCATTTCACAAAGATATTAAACCTGAAGGTTTCCTGACAATTTCCCTCTTAAAATCTTCAGAAACTACTAAAATGCTTGATAATACTAGGCTAGGATGAGATGAATGAATGTATTATATATTTTCAGCAAGGCAAAGGGAATAATAGTGTTCAATGGGGGATCTTACCTTTAGAAGAAGGATAACGAGCAAGAGAAGCACAAGAGCATGGCCATAAAGGAAGATACTAATGATAGCAGTGTCTAGATTCTCTATCATATACTAAGTTATAATAAAAAAAATAGTAAGGTGTCAGGGTGATCTGGCAGTAACATAGTCTTGGTAAAAGAATGGCAAAGTCACACATTCTAGGATAGATCAATTAGAAATATCAGGGTTGACTGCCTTCTAAGCTATATAAACATAAAGATATGTGTATATGCATGAACACTTTACAAAATAAAAAATTAGTAAACATCAGCTACAGCAAGTATGTCAGGTATAGCTGTTTCTAAAGAAGTTTACAGCCAGCTATCACATTCAGAATAGCAATATATGTTCTGTGCTGTCTAGGGAACTCTATGATCAAGGTTTTATTAGCAATTATTTATGATGCAAAGTGTAGCTTCAGTATCTACTTTTACCCACAATTGATAAACTTCATTAAACTTGTAATCCATATTTATTTTGTTATATTTTTCTGTTTTTAGGTTTATTTGTTTGGCATAACAAAATCTGTCACCTTCAAATCTTCTGTCAGTAAAACAGACAAATTATTTGCAAACACATTATAGTAATTCAGAAATTGATGACTATAAACAAGACATCAAGTCTTGTCTCTTATTCAGGATGCTGCTTTTACTTAATGGAATGCAATTTAAGCTATTCATAAAAAAGTTATGTTACATGTATTGAATTCATCTGCTTTTTCATTTTTGTTGAGTTGATTGCATTTAGATGACTAAAGTACAGAATATTCCCTTTCTGAGTTCATCACATACATAACTACTCATGTTTCTGTCTACCATATACATTATAATACTAAAACATAACTTCATAGAAAGTTTTTTAATAGCCATATTCATATGTATAAAAAACTCTTTGGCTACAAAAGATGAATTTGAACTAACTTAGTAACCCTCTGAAACATTTTTAATACTCATAATATTAAACAATAACACTTAATGTTCAAGGACATTATCAAAGAGATTACTATATAAAATAATTTCTTTTTGATGTTTGCTCAGATCTAAATGTTTATGACCCCTGACTGGTGTAGGAAGTCCTGTCTATGTTTTGCTTATATTGGTTAATGAATAAAGCTACTTTTGGCCAATGGCTTAACAGAGTAAAGTCGGGCAGAAAGAGATGTATAGAGAGAGTAAGTTTAGTCAATGAGAAGCTATGGAGCCACTGCAAGAGACAGATGCACCAGAACCTTGCTGGTAAGTCAGTCACATGGTCATACACAGATTAATAGAAATAGGTCCATTTAAGATATAAAAATTAGCCAGAAATAAGCTTAAGCTATTGGCCAAGTAGTGATTCAAATAATATAGTTTCTCTGTGATATTTTTTGGTCTAAGCAGCTGGGAACTAACAAACAGCCTCCATCAACCTATCCAAACACCTAAACCCTTATTTTTATGTCAAATCTGAATCCACAAAATAATGGTCTTAATAAGGTGATAAAGTCTTGAGACAATGAATAGGGTTAGCCCTCTAAAAGAAGCCTCAGAAAACCTCATTACCCTGTCTGGCTGAAATGGGTTAAATTAACATATAAGAGTTAGCCAATAAGAAGCTAGAGCTAAGGGGCCAAGCAGTGATTTAATTAATAGAATTTCTATCTGATTATTTTGGTTCTGGGAGGCTGAGTCGAGCAAGCAAACTTATTACTACAAATTGGCACCAATGTGATTGACTAAAATCCACTTAAAACCTGAGAGGGCTTGAAAAGGAATTTTAGACAAAAAAATACAGAGTTCAACACAGCTTCTTGATGTTTGCTGATGGCATGCCACAAGTCCTTTAAGAGAGGTTTTCTTGATTCAGCTGTAGCAGGAAAAAAAGTCATGCCATTTTGAAATGCTGTTTTCGTGGGCCATTTGTGACCCTTTTAGGCAGGAGGTCTAGCTACAGAGTGTTTGAGTGGGGTTTTGAGCAGACTACTGCTGTTTGCTTAATGGTGGCATGGACTGGGTGTGTGTCTGATAATGGGACTGTGGGCATCAGTCTCAGAGGCAGCAACCAACTCCACCATGCATTGCCCTTAGCAATGGTACAACTTAAGTTTTTAGAAATGCTTAGAATTTTAAGAAGTATTCCTGGACAGTAAAGAATTACAGATACATAATTGGACAGATTTAGACATAAAAGCCCTCTAAATGGGTTGCAGTGTTGAATAAATGTACATAGTCTTGGGAGAGAAAAGAAAAAGAGTATAGAGAGTTATAAAAAGAAGTACATGGTTTTTAAAAAATATATAAAACAAAGTTTTTAAAGAGACACAGTAGGGAGAGTCATAGATTTAAAAGAATAAAGAAAAATAAGCCATGGAAAAATGGAAAATTCACAGAGAGCCTGGATTGTGCATATTATTATGTTTTCTTTGAATTTTTTGACTGCAGAGAGACATTTGACTTAGTGGACTGCTATGCTAAGCCAACATATAAATTTCAAAGGTATCTTAAATTCAAAATTTGAGTCTAAGGGTGTGTTGCTTTGGAAAAGAGGTTCTTCTTTTGTTTCCACAGAGGATGAGAACCTATGGATTGCTTACAGTCTAATATGGTTTGATGGAACAAGAACCACTGAAAGGTTGCCTTGAACACCCCTCAAAAATTACTTTGACCAATATACAGCAGGAAGCAGTTTTGAAAATAACTATGCCCATATTCCCAAATAATATTTATAAATATTTTTTTATATTTAAAGGAAATATGTTAAAGAGATTTTCATTGGTATGGATCTTGGTTTATTGATACAAATTTAATGTGAATTTTGTTATACTCTGTGTATATATTTCTGCTTTTGATTAAGGTATTGTGTTTGTGCAGCTTATTTAAAAATGCAAAGTATAATTTAAAAACATAGGTAAATAGATAGTCATCTATAATAGTCAGAATTGTAATCATGTTAATTAGATTTTCTAGATATACAGAGATATATTTCAGATGGATAGGCATTCTTTAAACCTCTCAAAGACTACAGAATATGGCATTTGAAATATTTTAATAACTTAGGACTTTTCATGACAATGAGACCCACCTACTCCTGGCAGCACCAACTCCTTCAAGAAGATGATGGGCATCAAAAAGGCTCCTTATGAAGTTTGCTGGCCATTTGGAGCAGAAACTTCTCTTGCCTGAACTGATTAACTGGGCATGTAGTTAACAGAGAAATAAGGTGAACTTTCCTAAAGGGGAGACAATCCTTCAGGATTCCTGCTTCATGAAAGAATCTGCTAGACTTTCTGCAGGACACAGGAAAAAGTGACTGAAAAACTGCCAATATAGATGGAACAGTCTTTGAAATTTTCTGCTTCATGGAAAAGTCTGCCAGGTACTATGGTCCTGTAAGCTGAATATGTATGCCCCAATGATACAAAAGAACTTTGGGTGACTGTCCAGAAAGCAAGAAGTTCAATTCTAGAGTTTCATAAGTTGCTTACAATGTCCTTTCTGTTTACTTAGGTAATATTATATCCTTCTGGAGTCTTTGATGGAGTGAAGACAAATGTTTATAGTTATAGTTTTTCCTAGTTATGATAAAAGATAAAGTAGATATGAATATTATAACCGTAATTCTTGCTTGATAATTGTTTTGTTATATGTAATTTTACTATGTTAAAGTTAAAACCTTCCCTTTTTTCAACAGAAAAGGGAGGTGATGTGGGATTTCCCCTCTGTATGCTGTGATTACCACTAATGAATAAAGAAATAGCTTTGTACCTATAGCATGGCAGAACTTAGCTAGGTGGGGAAAACTAAATGGAATGCTGGGAGAAAGGAGGCAGAGTCAGAGAGAATAGAAATGGGTTAAATTAACATGTAAGAGTTAGCCAATAAGAAGCTAGAGCTAATGGGCCAAGCAGTGATTTCATTAATAAGGTTTCTGTGTGATTACTTTCTAGCTAAGTGGCTGGGAACCAACAAGTGACTGCCTTAGTAAAGTCATGTGTGTTTATAAAAGGAAGAAGGATCCAAGGATGTAGAAGTATTTTGAATAAAAACTGTCATGTAAATTTACTAGCAAACTCTTGGGCATAAAGCAAGAGAATACCAAATCCTACAATAGAGATCCTTGCACCACTGTGCTTATTGCCTTTTTGTTCATTATAGCAATGTATTCGGACCAGCTTAGCCAATCATCAACATATGAATGGATTATATCTAAATCTCTTTCTATCATATATATATTGGAGATCAATCCTTTGTCTGATGTGGGGTTGGTAAATATGTTTTCCAATTCAGTAAGCTGCCATTTTGTCTTATTGACTGTGTCCTTTGCTTTTACAGAAGTCTCTTAGTTTTAGGAGGTCCCATTTATTTATTGTTGCTCTTATTTTCTGTGCCCAAGTATTGAAGGCTACTTCCCACTTTCTCCTCTATAAATTTCAGAGGTCAGATTTATATTGAGGTCTTTAATCCATTTGGACTTGAGTTTTGTGCATGGTGATAGATATGGATCTATTTTCATTCTTCTACAGGTTGATATCCAGTTATGCCAGCACCATTTGTTGAAGATGCTTTCTTGTTTCCATTGCATAATTTTAGCTCTTTGTCAAAAATTAGGTGTTCATAGGTGTATGGATTAATATCTGGGCCTTCAGTTCAATTCCATTCATCAACATCTCTGTTTTTATGTCAATGCCGAGCATATAGACCCATCTGGAAATTGGAAACAGTCAAGATCGTCAAACAAAATTTGGGAGCATGGGGGCAGGGGGTATAAGGAAAGAGAGAAGGGGAGGATTGAGGAGAAGTTGGGGAAATGGGATAGTCGAGATGGAGAAAGGACAGAGATGAGAGCAAGGAAAAAGATATCTTGATAGAGGGAGCCATTATGAGGTTAGCAAGAAACCTGGCTCTATAAATATGCCCAGGAATCCACAAGGATGACCCCAGCTAAGATACTAAGCAAGAGAGTAACAGGTGTCTGGACTGGACTTACCCTGTAGTCAGACTGATCTTAAATATGACCATAGAACCTTCGTCTAACAATAAATGGAAACAGAGGCAAAGACCCATATCGGAACACTGGATTGAGTTCCCAAGATTCAGTTGAAGGGTGGGAGGAGAGAGAGTATGACCAGGGGGTCAAGACTATGAGGGGTTCATTCATTGAGACACTTTGCCTGAGCTAATGGTAGCTCATCAACTCCAACTGGAATGGGAGTGAATGAGCATGGAAAAAAAAGTTAAAAAATAAAAGTCCCTCAGAATGTGGTTGACAGTTAGGGCAGACTGAGGGGCCACTGATAGTGACACTGGGATTTGCCTCTACTGCATGTACTGGCTTCTTGGCATCCTTGCTCAACCTAGATGTAGTAGGGAGGTTCTTGGACTTTTCACGTGATGGGGTGGTTTGCCCTCTCATAGGAGGGAGGTGGGTCAGTAGGGTATGTGAAAGGAGTGGGAAGAGAGTGGAAGGAGGGGAGAAAGTGGGAATTTGGATTAGTAATTTATAAAGTAATATAATAAAATTAATAATAATACCAAAATGAAGGTTTAAAGTCCAAGTGAAACTCCACTGCGTTCATTACAAATAGCTACTCCAACATTCTAGAAGTTTTAACTACATAAAGGTGTTGATCCATTTTTATCTTATAATACACATATGAACATAAGGGGAAGAAAACTGGAGGATGTTACTTTACATCCTTTAGTCTACAAGTCTAGAATAGTGTTGTTATATTGTAGCATTACACAAAAAATTAAAAAAAATATATTGCTAATGAAATACCACCACATTTCTCGAGCCATACTAAACAGGAGAGTTAGAACAGCTAATTAAGAAGATACACACATTGAATGAGATTTGTCATTTATGAGAAATCCATCTTTAGAGAAGATCGCGAATTAACCTCCGTTTCGTTAAGACAGACTTCCAAAATACCAGACAGAATTGTTTTAGTGGTAGAATTATACACATAGTGTGTCCTCTTGTCAGGAAATGTTGACTTTGTTTGAATAAAATAGCAATTGTTGGTAGGTTAAGTTTAACTTTTCTGTAGTGAGCATTTTTAGCCATATTTTTTCTTTTTTATATTTGCTTCATAGAACAAAAAATTCTTGATCTGAATTTTAAATAAGAATGTATATATTTTTAGTAAAAGCATATAGCAGATATTTTTTCTTTTCCCTCTTATGCAGTATCCTAGACAATGGTTTTATTCTCCATTTTTCTTTTACTGAAATATATGGATTTCATCTTTATAATATCTTTTGATTATAGTTTCCCTCCCCCAAATCCTCCAATATCCCTCTATCTCTCCTATGCAAATCTTTACCCTTTCTTTCCCTCTCCCTCGAAGACAAACAGGCACCTGAAATATAATAATAAAATAAAATAAGTAAAACAAAAAGCAAACTATAATAGTAAAGAAAACAAATAGGAGACGAAAACCACAGGAAACAAGCAGAGACACACATTCTTACACACACAGCTTGCTTCTATAATACATGCACAGAGACCTCTAAGATACAAAGAAAAAAAGGTCCTAACACATGACAAAGCATTATGAGATAAAGATCCACCAGAAATAACTCTGAGCTCTGCTAGAGTTGACCTTCTACTGTTGGACTCGGGGTCTGCTCTCAAGAGTGGTTTGTATATACAGTGAGACCCGATTGAAGAAAACTAATTTTACCTTTATGAAATTGATCAATATGAGATAGCTCTGGATTAGGGATGATAAATTGTGTTGACTTCTCCTTTCAGACTTTGTGACCCTATCTAATCCAGATATGTGCTGGCCCTATTTATGTTGCCACACTCTGTGAATTCGTATGTTTGTCAGTGGTCCACCTATGTTTAAAAAGCCTTGTTTTATTGGTACCCTTCATCCCCTCTGTCTCTTACAATCTTTCTTCCTCCTCTTTCTTCAGAGACTGGAGGGGAGGGACGGGAGACATTCTTCTTAGAACTGAGTGTCCAAGGTCTCTCACCCTGTGCCTTTTGATAGACAACTATTTGGAGGGGGGAGGACCTTGGACTGCCCACAGGGCAGGGAACCCTGACTGTTCTTCAGACTGCAGAGAAAGGGGGAGGGAAGTGGGGCGTGGGGAGTGGGGGGAGAGGGAGGTAAAAGGGAGGCAGGGAGGAGGCAGAAATTTTTAATAATAAAAAAAGATAAAAAACAAAAAATGCTTATTTTAATATGATTCTGAAAATTATAGTATTGGCCATTTAAAATAAAAAGTTAATATATTTTCACTTGAATATACTTTTGACTGGAAGGCATATCATATTTTGACTGTTAAAATTGCTGTCCAGCACTTGGGAGGCAGAGGCAGGCAGATCTCTGTGAGTTCAATAAAAAAAAAAAACTGTTGTCTTCTATTTACAAAAGTAAAAAAGTCAGAGTTATTGTGGTATCTCATTTCATTTTGGTAGAATCATACATATACTTAAGTTATTTTCACTAGAGTCTTAGTAAGCACACCAGCAGCCCCAAAAGTATTCAGAGCACATGCTTGGGGATTCTGATGCCAGCGTGTGTTCAGAGTGAATCAATGAAAGCAAGAGTGAAGGAGTTTTGAGGAGAATTTTTAGTGTGTGTGTGTTCCCCTGAATTGAACTTCTGCAGTCTAAGTTCACTGTTGTACTCTCCATAAATTCTCATGTAACTGTAACTGGATTTGACATATGTAGAATGGATATTTGCACTGAAAAATATGTCAATTTAAAATATAGTAAAAATGAAAAATAATCAATAACAATGCATTTAAGTTCACACAGTCATTGGAGAATCTCAGTAGCAATCAGGCATATTTACAAAGGCCAGGTATGTAATAATCTTCCTGATCCTTAGATAATTACAAGCTCTGCTTTTTGAATTATCAGCAGCTCCCATGGTTTATTGCTTTATACTTGCTTAATAAACATCAGCAATCAATAATCTTTCCACAGAGTAAAAGGCAGCAAGCTAGTCAGGTCTACTGTATAAATGCCTGTGAAGTGATCATTACATTGTTGTGAACAGCAAGAAATGGTGGTGCTAATGGGAGAAGCACATGGTAAACACGTAATTTAGAAAACCTGTTTACTTGAATGTGTGGATCTCATGACTCTGGGCTCTGCCTCAGTTACAAGGAAGAGCCACCTTTCAAAACGAAGTTTCAAAGTCTTCCCAGAAGGGCCTTGTGAGGATCTCCAACTCCAGCAACACACTTCTATATTTTCCTGTCGACACAACACATCCTGCTTGCTTCAAGTGCTTTACAACTGTCCAGAACAAGAAATAATTCTGTTTTTCGTCCATACAGTGTAGAATGGGGAACTGGAATTTATATGCAAATTGTAGTATTAGTGACAGTTTGATGACGAGAGTTTAAAGACCAATTGTACTTGTCATAAAAGTTTAATATCCCTTATTAGTGCCATTCTCATGAAAATTGAAATTGAAAATCTGATAAAATCTGTTGTGTGGAAAACATCACAGTGCTCATTTTATTCAATCTGTTGAACTGCAAATTTTCACATTTTTTTAAAGGAAAACTTACAAATGCCACCATGAGGATTATTTTATTTAATTTCTTCCTTATTGTTAATCACTGTTCTTGTTATTGTAATTAGGTAAAATTTACCATACATCCAGAATTTAGGAGCCTTGAAATATATATATTAATGACATAGCTTTTATTTCAACAGACTTGACATAAAATGGACAGCAAACCACATTAGGCTTGAAAATATTCACTTAGGTATCTTGCATATATGAAAATTAAAGTTAACACAATTCCATTTAAATTGATTATAGAAAATCTTCCTGGCTTTCGGGGGCTTCTAGAAACAGAGCTTGTGCAGCAAGATGGGTACTTCATTATGCCTTTATGCAGACAATTCTCCATAGGAGAAACAGAAAAGGCTAAGCCATGCCTGAAAAACTGTTCAGTGACCTTAACAGTTGAGTAAAGTTGAGAATCCTTAGGTTGGTTACATCTTTTATTAAGTCAAGCCCATGCACAATGATTACAAGACAGGAGGAGTCTGGATTGAATCACCAGATGTTCCACCAATCCCACCGGGGAAAAACCTCTCTGCTCCTGCACTGTAACCTCATCTCTCAAGAGCCAAGGGAAATGCAAAACCATAGTTCTCAGATCCCTCAGCATCCCAGAGAGAATGTGTGATACTCCTCATCAGTTCTTACCCTGTCATATGCCCAGAGAAGAAGACATCTATAGGACTAAATCATCCCAATACCATTGGCTTCTGAAGTCAAATGTCCACATTTCCCCCTTTTTGTCTAATTAAGAAGGTTGTAGTCCTAATGTAAAACTATATACAATAAGAACAATTAGCAAGTATTTCCCAGAAGTAATAACATAAACAAAAATGAAATTGCATCAAGTATGAAAGATATTTTATGTGTACAGACAATAAATAATTGTCCTTTCTTGAAGAGCTTATGTCTTGTACCGAATATGCCCTTGTCTAAAATTTGAGAGAATTGTAACTGTAACTATCTAGTCTTCAATCCCATCAAAGACTGAGGAACATTATATTACTTGAGTAAGCAGGAAGTGTAAACCAGCGACTTACAAAAAGTGCAAGAAATGACAGAAACAGCTGGCTTCCTCGACAGTCACCTAAAGTTTCTTTGCAATTTTTGAAAATCAAACGTTGACTATAGGCCTAAAATGTCTGATAGACCATTTTCAGAATCAGACAAATTTGAAGGACTGTCCTACCCTATCTCATCAAGGTGCAGCAGTAGCTTTTGCTGTGTCCTGCTTATCTGAATTGGAAAAGTTGAGGCAAGGCCAGGTTTTTTGCCCAATAGACTAGTTTTGCCATGAAGAAAACAAACTCCATATGAAGTAGATTGATGCTGCCAAGAGCAGACATGCCTTACTATCATGAAAATTCAAGTGATTAAAACACATTTTAAAATATCATATTCTGTAGGTCTTTAAAGAGTTTGGAGTTTAACTATTTATCTGAAGTGTTTTTTATATCTAAGAAAACCTAACTCACATGACTATAAGTCTGACTATTATAGATGAGTATTACTCTGTATTTCTTAATTATACAGTATATTTTTAATGAGCTACATAAGTAAATACCTTAAGAGTAGAAATATAATACAGTTTAATAAATTAACCTTAAATTTATATCAACAAGCTGAAGTCCATATTGTTAAATATTTTGAGATTACATTTTTTATAGTAGATTCATTTATCTACCCTTTCACCAATTTTAATATCATATCCTTTCTTCTTTTAGAAAGAGATTAATTATGATCAATAACCAGCCCCCTTAAATAAAAAAATTCATAAATAATATTTTGGAAATTTAGGTGTTGTTCTCTAGACTATTTCCTACTGATTGGTGAGGGAACAAAAACAAATCTTGGCTGTAGTAGTCTGTGAGAGTGGGTTATCTCAGTCAGAAGTCTTGAAACTGTTTTGGATGTTGGATATTCTGGGTCATTATTTTTATTGTCCCCTTGTTCTGAAAATACATAAACTTTTAAAGGTAACTTATATATCTGCATTAATACAAGTATAGACTATGTATTGTTTATAAATCAGTCAAAGATGATTTTTTGTTACGTGTCTTAGCAGACAAAATATATACATCACATGTCTTGAATTTTATTTCTTTATGTTGTAGCCAGAATTTTCAGGGAGTGATCCTTGATCAAACCATATTAACCTGGAAGGAATTCACAGCTTCTCATCTTCTGTGGAAACAAAAGCAGAACCTCTTTTCCGAAACAACGTAACTTCAGACCAATTTTGAAGCCAAGATACCTTTAGAGTATGTATGGTTTAATTTAGTAGCTTCCACAATCAAAGATCTCTCAGTAGTTAGCTCATTAACTGTTAATAATAAAAAGAAAACACAATAAAATATATAATCCAGACTTCCTGTGTAATTCCTACTTTTTCATAGCCTATTTTTTGATATTATCTTATTATCACTATTACAAACTTTATTTTATTACCTTAAAACTATTTTTTTGTTTTTTTAAGACAGGGTTTCTCTGTAGATTTAGATCTTTCCTGTAACTACCTCTTGTACACCATGCTGACCTCAAACTCACATAGATCTGACTGCCTCTGCCTTTCAAGTGTATGATTAAAGGCGTGGGCCACGACTGCCCAGCAAAACTAAATTTTTTAAATCAATGACTTTTTAACTCCTTTTTCTTTCTCTCTTTAGCCTATGTAGTATTTCTAAATACATGCAGGTGGCTGTGCTCCCAAGGCTGCTGACAACAGCTGGAAAGAGCCTCTTTTTGCCATTGCCCAAGTGAGACTGCAGGAGTAAGATGCAGCTGTTCAAAGCCCTTCATGACCAGGGTATACTTCTCTATACCACGACCCATCTGAGGAACATGAACTATGAAGCTGTTCTTGGCTCCAATTTTGTGTATCTAAAATCTCTTTTTTGTTTGTTTGTTTTTGTTTTGTTTTGTTTTTTGAGACAGGGTTTCTCTGTAGCTTTGGAGCCTGTCCTGGAACTAGCTCTTGTAGAACAAGTTGGCCTCGAACTCACAGAGATCTGCCTGCCTCTGCCTCCCAAGTGCTGGGATTAAAGGCATGTGCCACTACTGCACAGTTTAGAAACCCTTTTTAAAGCTTCCTTGGGACTTCCGTGGATTTACATTCACTGTGTTGCACCGTCAAGTATAAGTGGAGGTTTTTCTCTTCTGTCCATATCCCATTTTAATTGAATAAGTAGTTTGAAGTCTAGTTTCTTGAGTTCTTTGTATATTTTGGAGATCAGTCTTTTGTCTGATGTGGGGTTGGTGAAGACATTTTCCCATTCTGTAGGCCACTGTTTTGTCTTGTTGACTGTGTCCTTTGCCTTATAGAAGCTTCTCAGTTTCTGGAGGTCCCATTTGTTGCTCTCAGTCTCTGTGCTACTATGTTATAGTTAGTATGTAGTCTCTTGTTCTAATGCATTCAAGGCTATTTCCCAATTTTTCTTCAGAATCTTTGCAACTACTGTTCCTCACCATTGATAGGCTCAATTACCCACAGCACTGAATATATTTATTCAAAATTGATTTATTTTAGTTAGAGCTTCATCACCTATAGTATCAAAAAATCCATATTTACTCTTAGATATTTTGTGTTCTGAGTTCTATAACATATCTCATGTTTATGTCTTTACCATTTGCATGATCAAATTTTATTTACTATTTAACAATTCATTTCATGCTTAGAAAATAAAAATTATTGGGGTGATATTTTTGTTTGATTTATATCTAGTCTGTTGCTTGTCTATCATATTAATTGTATCTAGTACATGGTCAGATTCCAGTATGTGTTTTATATAAATCAATACATTTTATTTTCTGGTCCTACTGGCATTTTAAATTTATCACAAATAAAGTCATGTTTCTCTTGAAACCATAACAAATGTCTTTCCCTAATAGTTTATTACAGTGGGAACTTTTATTCAACATCTTTTTGACAGATATACAAAAATATAGGATTTTTCATTGGGCTTAAAATCTAAAAATCCAGTCTTGATCCAGGCAGTGGTAGCACATACCTTTAATCTCAGTACTTGGAGGCAGAGACAGGCAGATCTCTATGAGTGCAAGACTAGCCTGATCTACAAAGTGAGTTCCAGGACAGTCAAGGCTACTAAAAGAAACTCCATCTTAAAAAAGAAAATTAAAAAAAATCTAGTCTTGAATTTATAATTTCAACTAGACTTGAATTATTTGATTATATGTCTGGCTAAAAGGTAAAATCAAACAAACAAATAACCCTCTAAATCCTCTTCTATCCATTCAAAAACTGGTACTTGAATCAATACTTTGTAGAAATCTCTCTTTACTTCTGCATTGGTTTGAATCTAAAAGTGAAAGGTAGATTCTCAATGGAAATGTACTGAGAAACAACCATCGATGTGTTTTCTTTAGCAACAGTATTTTGGGCATAATGAGCTTACACCTGTGAATTTTACTGATTTTGCAAATATTGCTTATATTTTTACATCAATGATTTATAGTGATTTATATTGAGATTACATTTTTTTCACTGCTATATATCAAATCTGTGGGCCTATGAACAATAGTATAGGTAAGCCCTTCTGCCTTAAATTGAATTTACCCATACATATAAAACTTTCACATAAGCAATGTTGAGGCAAAGATGAATTGCCATAGGTAGGTAGTATTTTATTGCACTTTAAAATTGAAATCAATTCAAAGTATTAATATATGTATATTGTGTACTTTTAAAGAAGTAATAGATTAGAATATTTTATACATTTATTTTAATTTATTTAATAGATTATTTCCTTCAGACTAATCTTCAGATTTATATGCAATGTGGAATTTTAACAAAGTTAGATACATTTCATGATGTTTAAGGACCATTCGGTTGCATATTTTGTGATAGTCAATGAATAAAGAGCACTTCAAAAGTAATAGTCAACTCTACATACCATGGAAGAAGTTATGTTGGTTGAAAAATTGCCTCCATCAAAACTTTTTGTGGGCCTACCTGTTGAGCACTTTTTATTTGGCAATTGATATAGAATGAATACTGCGTGTAGTTAGATACCTAGGTAGGTGAACCTGCAATGTATATGAAGGGGAGTTGAAAGTGACCTGGCAGAAGGTCAATATACAGTGTTCCTTTATGCTCTCTGCTTCAGTACCTGCCTCCAGGTTCCAATGTGAGTTTCTGCCTGGATTCCTTCGGCCTCTGACCTAAAAGTAGAAACCAGATAAAGCAACTCCTTACAAAATCACTGTTGTCTGTGTTATTATTACAAAAAATAAATGTTGCTATTCCTTTACATTAGAGTAAGTGAATGTTGTTGTTATTGTTATTTTTATTTGTTCATTTAATTTTACAGGAGCTATAATTTGGCGAGCTGGAGATTTAAAAGAGGCCTTGGATATTTAATAGATTGTGGGAGTTTTAAAGCTCAATTATTTTAAATTGTGATATCCACATAAAATCTTAGAGACTAGAAATTTATAATTATGCTTTAGAAAAGTTGTAGTTTTGGTCAAGTAGACAAGTAGTGTACCTGAGATGATCAATCTTGCTTGTCAAAGGGACAGCTGGGAAGAAGAAACTCAGCTGAAAAATGTCTTTATCAGATTATCCTGTCACATTTCTAAGATTTCTAGTTGATGTCTAAGATAATATCTTCCCTCTGCATTAAAATTTTTATAAGGGAAATTCTGGAAGGCAATATGACTAGAATACAATTAAGATTTGGATTCACTTTATCTACATGTGCCTCCTATAATTTCTCTGTCCTTTGTTGTAAAGGTATAGTAAAGAAACAATCCTTTAAATCAAAACTATAGAGGTCATCCTTTTGGTAATAGAGAAGGCAGAGAAATTCCAGATTGAAAAGGGTTCATAGATTAAATAATATGTTGACAGCTCTTAGATCTGTCACCATTCTCCATTGTCCAGATTTCTTTTTAACAATGAATACTAGAGAATTCCAAGGGCTGGTTGATTCTTCAATATGTTGAGGATCTATTTGCTCCTGTACCCACTGTTCTAAAGCCTGTAATTTGTATTTTATTAAAGGCCATTACTTAACCCATATGAGTTTCTAAGTTAACCATTTTAAAGGCAAGGCCATCAGTACCTCTCAAGGTTTGCTAGCTGCTTTGTGTTCTTGTACAGCCTAAATGGATGGTTTCCTTTGTTTATAATATCTTATAATATCATTCCTAGAAACATGAGCTTTTGGGACTCCAGGAATGTTGACCTGGATATTCCATTGCTGCAGCTCCATAAATTCACTGCAATATTAGCTACATATGGCAACAGCCTTCCTTTCTGTCCTTCTGGGCCTATGCATTCAACCCACCTCATGATTTGTTTCACTTGAACTAGTGTTCCAATTCCTAGTAATTGAACATCTGCTTTTAAAAGAGGCCAATCTGGAAGCCAAGATTCTGGAGTCACATCCATACCTAGTACTCTGTTTTCTAGTAATCCCTCAATTACAATGTCATACTCTCCTAGTTCTTGGGCCGGAAATAACACTATAGCATTTTTGTTATGTCCACATTTGTCTTTCCTCAAACATAGTGGAAAAACCCAGCTTCCTTTTGAATTAACAGAACTTTTCTTTAAATTGTAAGTCTCAGCTAAAGGACAATTATTGCAGCTAATCGAGAGAGACATGTCACATTATGGGGAGTTATTAAGCATTAAAATACTTCCTATCTAGGTATAATGGATGTACCTATAGCTCATCTTTTTAAGATATATTCAAACAGTATAAATCAGAAAGCAATATAGGCATATCTGAAGCCAATCCTTGATTTTGCTGTCTACATTGAATTACAGAAAATCTATGACTGTTTTTTTTTTATTACTTCTTTCCCTCATTAAAACTGTATTATATTGGGGACAGAGGATTATTCTATTTTGCTGAGCAACTCTTCTTTTCTCAGTTAAGCCATTCTTATTTGTTATCAACACATGCAAAGATACGTATTGACTTCCATATGGATGATATACATCATCAGAACTAAGTATTGAATGGCCACGACATAAAAGAAATTACTATAGTATAATTAAATGACTAAGAAAATATCTACCTAAAATTCATATGAGAGAAAATAAACTACTTGAAGTTCATGGGGAAATAAAAGAAGTAGAATACATTGAATAGGGCTTTAAAATCTTGGACAACTAATCCATTGAGTTTATAATACTGTCAAAATTATTTTTAAATTAAGTAAACACTCAGATTCATATAAGGGGTACAAATTTTTTACATAAGTGTCAAGTTATTTTATTTTAAGGTCTTTAGGTGTAAAGAGTTTAGGAGCCATGACACATTTTTCTTATAAATAATTCAGTATCATGTAAATTTAATCACTATTTTTTATTATGCCATTCATTAGAATAATTTCTTT
>NC_022027.1:40463285-40467300 GCF_000317375.1 Microtus ochrogaster | reverse complement strand
TAAATAATTTTTTATGACAAAACAAATTTAAAAGTAACGTTTAATAATTAAGGTACAAATGTAGAATTGTGGCTTATAATAACTGTAGTTCAAATTTTCAATCTGAAGAAAAAATATTTCTTAAGCAATTTTTATTTCCTTTTCTAATAATTATGTGATAATTGTGATATAGATGAATATTATTACAATTTTAAAATAAATGTTATGATACATTAGGAATGAAATTTTACTTATTTTTGTAAGTAAGGGATGCTGTTAGGGATGCTCATTTAAGGCCCTAAGTTAATTTTGCGTATTCTTCATTTATTAATTTTTAAAATAGGATATTTCACTACACATAGAGCTCTTTCTATAAGTTTACTAGCCAGAAAGTTTGATGATCATCTGTCTTATCCATCAATGTTGACTTTGATTTGGAGGTAATGTTTGCAAAGCAAGGTCTTAACCCACTGCTCTGTCTATGTAGCTCTATCTATAATAATCTGCTTCTTCAGATAGTTATACATTCATTTGTATGACTCAATTGAATAGAAGAATAAAGATGTCATATAGGAATAAATGAAATATGTGAATGTATCTTTGTCATTAAATAAGATTGATTCCTTTATATTTTTTAGCAATTGCACTTCATCAGATGGCCATTGAAATTTCTCTAATTGTTCAGAAGCATTGGCACCTTTGGATAGAAATCTGTGGATTTTTAAAAGTTATCAAATCAGTGGTCACACTATTTTTAGAATGATGGTTTTTTAATTCATGTGAATCTCATAATTATATTTTACTTTCAAATGATCCAGTGAATTTTTTAGCTTAATTGGTAACTCATTATGGCAAAGATATTACTTAAAGTTGATTATTTCATTTCAGTAATGATTTAGATGTTTAATTAGTATAAGTATAAAAATAGATGACCAAGGCAAAAATGTAAAGCATCTGTATCATTTTACAATAGTTTGCAGCACAACAAAAAGTAGTTTTTCTGAATAAACTAAATCAAATTTTAATAGAATTCACAAATCAAGAATTATAAAAAATATTTTGATACTTTCACAATAAATTTATTGGTGTGTTTTTTTCTATACACATGACTTACATTTTCAGTAGAACACTAAATTAAAATTCATGTTGCTGCAAGAAAAAGTAATCTAGGTGATGTTTAAAAAAATAGGTAAAGAATATACAGTTCATAAAAGGACAGTCTCTCATAGGTTTTACCATGCAGAAGTTGACAGCAGAACACAGTGTATTCATATCATTTCCGTATACTTTAAAAGACATTGCTTCAATTTTGTCTATGTTCGATTTATGAAATTACATATATGTATGTAATTTTTAAGATTACATTTGATTGTAAATTATAGATTTGTCAGTGTACCTTTGTGGGACTATGTGCACATGATTTCTGTTGCCTGTGATGACCAGAAGGGGAGTTCTGATGCCCTGAGTCTGGAGTTACAAGGATTGTGAACTATCAGACATGGGTGTAGAGAAATAAACTCTTGTCTTTTTGTGTTTTACAAGATCTGTTTTGAGCCGTCACTTCAGCCGGTTTTTAAGCACATTAACTATACTTAACATGTTCTTTCCAAGCTACCCAGTGATTGTTTCAGACCTGCACTTTTGAGTCTCATAAATTGGCTATAAAATACCGGGAGCGCTGTGCTGTTACGGTAGGTTTGCCTGTAAATAGCGTGAATGTTAATTCTGACTTTAGAATGGAAATGGTTAGGTTAGTTTTACCAAACTATATAGTAAAAAAAATTGAATCACCTATACTCTAAATTCAGGGCTTAATTTTACTTTAATAATTGCATAGTCACCGCAAGCACCATTTAATAAAATAATAGAATTTATAATATTGTCTGCATGATATGCAAATGTGCATCTATAATTAAGGCAATATGCAAGTTGAGTCAGGAGGTTCATAAGTTCTAGGAAAGTTTGGTCAGCACAGTCAAACTCTGCCTAATGACCAAAAAAAAAATGATTTTGTGTGCTGATAGGCCTAATTTTAAAACCTGGCTTTGCAGTTTAATTATTTAATCTAGATCATGGTCAGCATTTTTATTATGTGATATAAACATTGCAAAATAAAAAAAGCATAGCCAAGTAAGCAAGAGTCTTTCATGAAGATATGACTAATGTCAGAGAGTGTTGGATAAAGTGTTGATTTGTTAATTTGTTATGATTGCTTGTGTTTGTGTGTGTGTGTTGAAAGTAAAACCAGCGTTTTTAATGAATTATTTATTTAATTAAAATAAGATACAGTTACTTTTCCACTTTATCTTCAAGAATTTAAAACACATGTTACTGCATTTTATGAATAATCAACACTAGATATAGAGAGAACCCTCTTTCATTTTCTCATCCTAGCAAGTACTTTGTTCTGTAGTGTATACACTGGCCTGGTTTAGATACAGGGGAGTTCTTTTCATTCCAAGCTTCTCTGAATGTACTGGTAATGAAGACCAAGTTAAATAAAGATCAAAAGAAATCAAAGCCATTCCAGAAGATTCCTCAACACTCTTTCAAATCATATACATACATGCGTACATGTAGTCTGATTTCATATATATAATCAACATATGTACATCTAAACATACATAAGCATATATATGTATGCATATACATGTTGTAAAATTCATGAAAAGTTCATCTTGTACTCAGGTAAATACTTTGCCTTTGGTGGCTATTCATAATAACAATAATTTTAAAAAGAAGGCATGAATTTGCAATGCAGTAAGTTTTGTGGATAGCAGGAGAGTTGGATAAGGTCAAAATACATTCTATATATGTATAAAAATTTTAGAGATTAATGAAATTATTATCTAAAATTTAGTTTTAATGTGTTTTGTGATATGTCTACATATTTCAAACCTACAGTTTAACAACATAATTTAAGTATGCTTTTACCTTAAATATATATATACCTTTAAAGTTTTTCTCAGCATCTTACTGTAAAATGTGACTATTAAAATATAAAAACTCTACTCTCAATTGCAGAGCAGTAATTACCAAAAACAGGAGAAAGGAGGAAAGATAAAATGTATAGAGTATAAATTATCTAAGATTCTGGGTGTTTTCCTTAGGATTGTACTAGATAATTAAAATCTACTTATTGTCACTGCTGTCTGCTTCCCAGGCTATGAAGACACTGTGATCATATGCCTGGATATGTTACTCACAACTACTACATATTGTACATTCATGGTTATTCTTCTGTCATTAAAAAGATACCAAAAACAAAAAAAAATTACCAAAATGCATGCATAACACAAGTTAGTATTCTATTTCATATTCTTCAGTATTGATATTGATGCATGTAATATTTTCTCAGTTTCTATTTTGCTCATTCTAAGATTTGAATTTAAAACCTATAATTTCAAACATTTTTTTTGTATATCAATTCCTTGTTAAGTTTGTAAATTTCAGTACTATGTTCATAATGCTTTGTTTGGTTTATTTATTTATTTATTTATTTATTGTCACAGGGTTTCTCTGTTGCTGTGAAACCTATACTGAAAATTAGCTCTTATAGACCAGGCTCACCTCGATCTCACAGAGATCCACCTGCCTCCCAAGTGCTGGGATTAAAGGAGTGCCCCAGAACTGATTATCATCACCTGGCTGATAATGATTTAATAAGTTCTTCTAATACTGTTATATTCAAGAAAGCCCATTAATTCTAAGCATCTCTCTTACATGCAGTCACATTGCCAGATTAATAATAATTGATGTCATTTTTGTTTTTATAGCTGTAAAATCAAATTTTCAGAACATTTACATCCTTTATTTTCTGAAGACATTGTTGAAAATTAACAGCAACTGAAACCCATTGAGTTCCCAATTTAAAGTAAATTAATATTTCTTATTTTACTACAAGATTTCTTATTGCTTTTATGAACACTTCTTATTAGATGAAGGAAGAAAATTACTTTTTGTATGAACTTTTACCTGATTACAATTTGTAGTCTCTGTTCAACTTACCTATCAATTTTCATAATTCTAATATAAT
>NC_022027.1:40460527-40463180 GCF_000317375.1 Microtus ochrogaster | reverse complement strand
AGAGACAGAGACAGAGAGAGAGACACGCGGGGCAGAGGGAGGCGGGGTGGGGGAAGAGGATTCACTACTGTAACCCTGACAGTTATGGTACTTGATGGTTAGTTTAACATCCAAAGGGTTATAAATGTAGGTGTTCACTACTGATCTATATTATTATTTTTGTAATTTACAAAAGTACACTATCTATATGGTACAAATTGAACTGAATAAAACAATTCACAGATACAGAGAAACTACATCACAAGGAGGACTCTAAGATGGACAAATGAATCACTCTGGGAAGGGAAAATTGATGCAATTTACTGGGTGAACTGGAGTCCAGGCAGGGAAGGGTAGTAGGGAGGAGGGAATGGGGGAATGAGAATATAAGGGAACTGGATGACCCATTATGGAATAAGGGAGAAACCTGGTGCTAGGGAAATTCTCAGGAATCCACGAGGATGATCCCACTGAAGACTCAGAAATAGTGAAGAGAATGCTTGAACTGGCCTTCTGCTGTAATCAGATTGGTGGATATGCTAACTGTCATCGTAGAACCTTTATTCAGTAAATGATGGACGCAATTTCACAGCCAACCAAGCTTTGGGAGCCCAGGCAAAGAGAGGGAGGAAGAAGTACATGAACAAAGCAGATCGAGATCATGACAGGAAAATCCACAAAGACAGTTGACCCAAGCTCTTGGAACCTCAAGGACTCCTAGGCGTACAGCATGTATGGAACCCAACCAGGTCCTCTGCATGTGTTCTTTGTCTGCTTGACAGTGAGACCAGGATCTATCCCTGGTGCATGAAGTGGCTTTTTGGATCCCATTTTCTATGGTGGGTAACAGGCCTTGTTCAGCGTTGATGCTGGAGGTAAATGCTTGGTCCTGCCTCAACTTAATGTGCCAGACTTTATTGACTCCTCAAGGGAGGTCTTACCCTTTCTTTGGAGTGAATGGGGGAAAAGTCCAGGAGATTGAGGAGGCAAAGAGGGAGGAAATGTGGTTGGTATGTAAAATGAATAAAAATTTAAAAAATTGGAGAATTTTTATATACTTGATTATATTAACAAGCTTTTTCCTACTTTATGATACACACTCCCTACACACACATACATGCATGCATATTGGTTTCAAAATTTAGTTCTTTTATTTGTTTTTTCTTTTCAAATCAGGGAATGAAAGTAAGGGGTCTCTTTATCAAATGATGTTTAAAAAAAACTATTTTATGTTTCTTTCTGAAAATCTAACTGAATATGCTTTGCTTAAAAATAATGTTTTATTTATTCTTTAAATCAATTTAAAAAAATCTATTTAACACAATTTTAAAAGTAATTTTAAGCTGTGAACTGTTTGTATTACAATAGCTCTTGGATTAGTGACTATGGCAGATGATTCAGTTGAGTGATCACTGTGGTGGCAGATGAGCATTGTGTTTCAAAGCATTCATTGAATTATAGAAACATAAATGAATAAGGCTGCAACCATGGACTGAATCTGAACTTAGGTCCTTAATGATTTTTTATTTCTAGTAATACATGGAACAAAATAAATTGGAATTTAAGTACTTGTGTGGGCATATGTTTGTTGCAGGTTATATTTTAATCTTTACTCTTTTGGGTGCCTGGCACCCAGTTTCTAAATCAATCACATAGAGGCTTTTTCTTTTAATTGCTTAGCTTTAACTTGGCTTGTTTCTAGCCAACTTTTCTTAAACTGTCCCATCTACCTTTTTCTTTGGGGACTTTAATCTTTCTTTATTTTAGTATATCTTTATTTCATACTGTGTGTCTTGCTGTGTATTTGGGGGTGTCACCCTGATGTTTTCCTCCCCTCTTTTACTCACTCTTCAATCTTTCTTCACGAATTTCTCTTCCTGTCTTTTTTCTCTGCCCACCCTATGAAGACGGACACTAAAAAGTAATCCCACACTAGCTCAGAATTGAGGATAATACAGGGTTATTTATTTAGAGGTACACTCACAGGAAAGTAGCTATGGCTATATAATCTTTAACCCCATCAAAGACCCAAGAAGGGAAATAATATTACTTGAGTAAGCAGGAAGTGCAATCAAGCAACTTTCAGAATGTACAACTAATGAGAGAGACAACTGGCTACCTGGGTAATCATCCAAAGTCTCATTTTCAGTGTTGGAGCAACGAACTTTTTCTAAGGCTTAGAATAACTGACAGACCATTTTTAGGAGTAGAAAAATTTTCAAAGCCGGTTTACCCTGTGTTGGTAAGATTTGACAGTCTTTTTCTTTGTTCCTTTTTGTATCCTGTTTATTCTATACAGACATCATTAATTTTGTCAGGGGTCGATGCATGGGCAGTTCATTGCCCTAATTCCAGTTTTGCCAAGATGAAAACAAGTTCCAAGTGGAGTGTCTTCGGTGCTCAACATTCTCTCAGGAATAGATAGATGCTGTCAGGAGCAATCTTGTCTCATGTCAACAGAAGGCTAAGTTATTTAAATGCCACATTCTACAACTCTTTGAAGTGGCTGAAGATTACCTATCCATGCAGAATACAATCTCTAAGTATCTAAAAAACCTGATTAGTCTAACTACAAGTATGACAAACATGGATGTCTATTGACCTATAATTTTTAATATCTATATAGCTTAAAGAATAAGACTTTATATTAGAATATCAAACAATCTTTAAACAA
>NC_022027.1:40456357-40459686 GCF_000317375.1 Microtus ochrogaster | reverse complement strand
CCTTTATGCTGGGTGACTTTCTAAATTATGAATTTTGAAGGCTAATAAAATAAGCAATTATTTAAAAGATGCACTAGAATAACTGTCTCTCATTCATAAAACACAAAACATATCAACCATTTTACAAAACCTTAAGTTTCATTACACAATGTGTTTTATTTAAGAATTAAGCACACATACATGCACGCATATAGCAGCAAATATTCCATTGTTATAAGACTAAAATTTTATATTATAATTAGTTTTAAAACATACTTCTTTAAGTGGATTATACTGAATTGTTTTAACTGGATTATTTCCTATTTTGCTGTGTGGGTTTGTATGTGATGTCTGTTGGCTCTGTTATGGCTATCCAGTTTGTACATTATTTGTCATCCTTTACTGCTGTAAACAGTAAATATAGTTTGGTTAAAAAAGATTATAATGACTGAACAAACTAATTAATTCTTTTAAAAAATGAAGACAAAATTAAGTGGAGGGAAAGGGGATCGAAGGATATATAAATATGAACAATATGAATCAGAGGAAATTCTCAAAGAACTAATACAATAAGAAAATAAAAGAGAGGGTAGAAACATATATCACAGTGTCATCTTTTTCTAGAATTTTATTGGGAAGAATATAGAAAAGGCAGCTTGAAAATTGGAGAGCACATAATATAAAAAAAGTCAAGCACAGGTTTTTCATTTAGGATCGTAATCATATTTTAGGAAATATTTATTGAAACGAAATGTTAATTCATAAAGGGACTAAAGATATCTCCACAATATTTGTTGTGATTTTGTGCATGAAAGTAATCAAATGAGGAAAAAGAGAGCACCAGATGTGACTGACATTCTGTACAAGGTTTCTGATAATCACAAATTCTGAAGACAAGTCTGAGCTTTATTGCTG
Organism: Microtus ochrogaster; assembly: GCF_000317375.1. Classification (NCBI taxonomy): domain Eukaryota; kingdom Metazoa; phylum Chordata; class Mammalia; order Rodentia; family Cricetidae; genus Microtus; species Microtus ochrogaster. The sequence continues at coordinate 40,458,792 of NC_022027.1, read as the reverse complement.
GTTTATCTCTATTTCCATAAACAGCTCTAATGTGAAATGAGAATTTCTAGTGGAGGAGGCATAGAAATCTGAATGCATGAGATTGGATTTCATCAATAAAACTGAGATAAATTGTCCCTTCTCTGCTTTTATTGCCCATGCTTCTTAATTCTCTATATTACAGGTCTTTGGAGGGCTGAGAACATAATATAGACAAACAACTGGACAATTCATAAAATTGTTTTGATAATTTATGCTAAATTTTTGTTACATGGAAAGAACTTCCTTTAGGTTCAAATATACTAATAGAATATATGCATGTTTGTAGGTGAGAATTTATAAGTAGAACCATGTATTCAGGGACTGCATGAGTTCACATTAGCAGTCTGCAAGGTGGGGAACTTGCAAGAAGAACCAGCAAGTGTTTATTCCAAGAAGTTGGGCACTGCAAGAGAAGGGAAGCAGTGGTGCAGCCCCAGTAGATAAAACAGAACACTCTAATTTTGCGATCGTAGATTATTAACTCTCCCGTGTTTCAGATTTTTTTCTTCAGCAGGGGCTACTGAGGCCATGAAGGTCCAGGGCTCCTTCTCCATGGGATGCTACACTGCACATGGTAGTGTCCTTAGAACCGGCTGGCACCACAGCTTGCTTTATAAAATCCTTACTCAAGTTATACCATATTTCCTTCAGAAGAATAAACAAAATTATTTAAAAAAACTGTGTTAAAAAAAAACAGAACACTCTATTTGCATTGCAGTGACCCACTACAATCTCACTTGTAACTGGAGGCTTCACCACAGTTTACCAGACACTCCGAATGACACAGAAGAAAGCAACTGATGATGTTTTTCCAAAATAGGCAGTACAATCCTTCAGATTTCCTGATTCACCGATTAATCTGCCAGATATTCAAGACATATAAGATAAAGATGGATGCTTCAACATTACAGAAGAATTTTGGATGACTGTCCAGGCAGCCAGATATCTATGTCATTTCTGGAATTTTAGAAGTTGCTTACAAGCACTTCCTGATTATGTAGGTAATTTCATTTCCTTCGGGGGCCTTTGATGGAATTGAACACTAGATAGTCACATTACAATTCTCTCATATAGTAGCTAGAGCATATTAGATACAAGACTTAAACTCTACAGTATAGAACAGCTATTAGAATTATCTCTGATATTTGCCAATTAATATGGCCTTGATATTAAGAATGTGTTTCTTTCTTGATGTTGTTCATGATGGTTGCAGTTTCATCTTTCCTTTCTTTTTCACAATACTTGATTGTTGTCCTTGTTGTATATAATTTTATATCAGGTTTAGAACCCTCTTATTTAGAACATAAGGTGAAGTGTTAGGGAATTTCAATCTCTTTTGGGAATTTTGAATCCTAGGGCACGGTCTTGTCTGTGAATGGTAGTGATATTTTGCTTGTGTTTTAACAAATAGATAATGCCTGAAGATCAAAATACAGAGCTAAACCACTAAAGTCCAGGCAATGGTGACACACATCTTGAATCTCAGGGTTTGGGAAACAGAGGCAAGAGAATCTCTGTTAGTTCAAGCATACCCTGGGCTATATACAAGATTGAATCTGTCTAAAAGAGAAACAGCTCAAACAAGGTTGATTTCAACACTTGGGAGCCCACATCTTTAATCCCAGCACTAGGCAGGTGGAGACATGAGTGATGTGGCTAGGCAGAATGAAATATAAGGTAGGAGGAGAGAGGAGTGCATTGTAGTCTGAGGATGAAATCTGAGGTGCAGTTTGATGCAGTCAGTCTGAGGATGTAGTCTAAGAAGGTTGTTTGAGAACAGGATCTCCCTTTTGGTCTGAGTGTTGGTAGAGTTAAGAATTCTCCAGTGGCTGGTCTCTCTGATTCTCCAATCTTCAGCATTCACTGCTGATAGCTGATTCCAAACATTAATACTAATAACAATTAGAATTTGTGCTACAGTTGACATGCAAACTTATAATCTTAGGGCAAGGGTCTGGTCCTCGCTTGCTCCTGTGTTCTCTTGAGTGTTTGGAATGGAGCAGTTGGCTTGCTTTTCACCCATGGACAGAACAGAAGGCAACTGTAGAAGCAGTGGCTTCTAAACTGTTCTCTGGCTTCTAAACTGTTCTCTATCAGTGGAGTGTTTACTCCTGTTTTTTACCTAAATATATTCTTGAAAATCTATAACAGACTCTCATGACTTCTTGCTATACTCATTTGGAAGGACTATTTTGCTGCATTTAATAACATACATCCATACTAAGGGATTTTGAGGAATGGCTGGAATGAATCCACATTTAAAAACAGAAGAAGATGGAGTCTTAGGCTACAGGAAATCACAACGGAAAAAGCCACCCTCAGAAGGCATCAAGGTTGCCCATGCTGTAATCTTACTCTACCTATACTTTGCTCAATCTGGAAGCAGACTTTATTGAATGGGTGAGACTTTTGCA
>NC_022027.1:40421336-40456257 GCF_000317375.1 Microtus ochrogaster | reverse complement strand
TGTGTGTGTGTGTGTGTGTGTGTGTGTGTGTGTGTGTGTGTGTGTATTCATTGTGTCTAGTTAGGAAAAGTCTTTTATAACTACATTTTATTTTGTGTTACCTCACATAAATTGACAGTGAATGAACAGTTAGTGTGTTTGATTAACACATTGAATTGTCTAACAGATCATTTCTATTTTTTAGGATAACATAGAAACTGGTTAGAACATTTTATGAAAATAATCTAATGGAATAATCAGTTCCATTATTGGAGTTGCTGGTTTTTTTCCAAACATTCATCTTTTAAGTTTATGAGTGCATATTTACAAAGATTATTAAAACTTTCTCTTGTAAATTATAAAAGAATCTTTATATGTCCACACTCTTTGCCTATCGAGAGTGATATACACAGTGGTGACAAAGAAGCAGAAGAATATACCAGATTAATTGGCATATAAATTAATTTTCAAGGATACTAACAACCTATCACTTCTTGATTGGATTTTAGACTGTCCACAAAATGGACACCATCCGATACTGCTAATAAGAACAGGAACGTGAGACTAGGTAGGGAACTGGCCCTAGAGGAAAGAACACTACTCTTCTGATCCATGAGCACAGAGATAGGAAGACTCCTATGAATATGTTGTCATACCCATAGTCCAGTGCAGAGGTCATAAATTCAGCCCTATATGATAGATCTTTACCACAATTATGCTCAGGGCTCAATGAAAAAGGGAAGATAAACAGATTTTAAGGATTAGTGGTGATGAATGAGTCCCGTGGACTAGCACTTTCCAGATACAACAGGTCTGAAGAACAAAAACCGAAAGTTGTTTTTTTTATTGCCCTGTTTCTCCTGCATTCGTGACCTGTGCTTGTTTGTGTTTCATATACCCAGTATCATGCATCATTACCCCTCTCCCAACAGCTATCAATCACATAGCGCTTCCTGGTTGGGGTGGGACTTTGTGTGTACTCAGCCTTCTCAGTACTGATGTTCTGTCTGGCTTGAATTTCTGCAGATCTTGTGCAAGACGTTACAGTCTCTGAGAGATCCAGCTAGGAATATTTTTTCAAGTATATCAAAGGAAATGTGGGCCGGTGAATCAAATGCAAAAGTCTCACCCATTCAATAAAGTCTGCTTCCAGATTGAGCAAAGTATAGGTAGAGTAAGATTACAGCATGGGCAACCTTGATGCCTTCTGAGGGTGGCTTTTTCCGTTGTGATTTCCTGTAGCCTAAGACTCCATCTTCTTCTGTTTTTAAATGTGGATTCATTCCAGCCATTCCTCAAAATCCCTTAGTATGGATGTATGTTATTAAATGCAGCAAAATAGTCCTTCCAAATGAGTATAGCAAGAAGTCATGAGAGTCTGTTATAGATTTTCAAGAATATATTTAGGTAAAAAACAGGAGTAAACACTCCACTGATAGAGAACAGTTTAGAAGCCAGAGAACAGTTTAGAAGCCACTGCTTCTACAGTTGCCTTCTGTTCTGTCCATGGGTGAAAAGCAAGCCAACTGCTCCATTCCAAACACTCAAGAGAACACAGGAGCAAGCGAGGACCAGACCCTTGCCCTAAGATTATAAGTTTGCATGTCAACTGTAGCACAAATTCTAATTGTTATTAGTATTAATGTTTGGAATCAGCTATCAGCAGTGAATGCTGAAGATTGGAGAATCAGAGAGACCAGCCACTGGAGAATTCTTAACTCTACCAACACTCAGACCAAAAGGGAGATCCTGTTCTCAAACAACCTTCTTAGACTACATCCTCAGACTGACTGCATCAAACTGCACCTCAGATTTCATCTTCAGACTACAATGCACTCCTGTCTCCTCCTACCTTATATTTCATTCTGCCTAGCCACATCACTCATGTCTCCACCTGCCTAGTGCTGGGATTAAAGATGTGGGCTCCCAAGTGTTGAAATCAACCTTGTTTGAGCTGTTTCTCTTTTAGACAGATTCAATCTTGTATATAGCCCAGGGTATGCTTGAACTAACAGAGATTCTCTTGCCTCTGTTTCCCAAACCCTGAGATTCAAGATGTGTGTCACCATTGCCTGGACTTTGGTGATTTAGCTCTGTATTTTGAACTTCAGGCATTATCTATTTGTTAAAACACAAGCAAAATATCACTACCATTCACAGACAAGACTGTACCCTAGGATTCAAATGAACTAACTGTTCATTCACTGTCAATTTATGTGAGGTAACACAAAATAAAATGTAGTTATAAAAGACTTTTCCTAACTAGACACAATGAACACACACACACACACACACACACCTTGCTCACCATAGATAGGGAGTCTATGACAGATCATAGTTTAGATACCGCAAAAGCTCACCTTAGTGAACCAGTAAGTTTTATTTAGGTTATTTACTGATAAATGAATGAACGGTTACTTACAGGCACAGAAATAATTCAAAGACATCATGGCCAGTATGGGTGACAGACAGTTCAGCAAATCTGAAAAACTGAAGCACACTGAACAACCTGCAGGCACCACAAGTTGGAGATTATCCTTCCCGTGGACTCACGTGGTCTTTATCTTTTCCAGGATACTCACGTGTTTCCTGCTTCTTTCAGTCTGCTTGGCTGTCTGGACTCAGTTTCTTCTTCACAGCTCATATTTTAAGAGAGTGACTCTCAGCAATCTTTATTATTACTCTTGCGAGAGAGGAGACTCATGAATCTTATCAGTTTTCGGTACTTACTGAGCTACTTTGAATTGTTTACTTTCTGTCTTTCCGCAGGAGCTTCCCTGTAAGCTGAAATGTTTCAGTCATAAAGAGAGCTGCTGCACAAGCCTAGGAACACCTTAAGAGTTAAAGAAAATTTAGTTACATTTAAAAAGAAAAAAGATTTTAGATAGAAATTTTGACTCTATGTGAACTGAATTATTAAAAATGAATGCAGTATTTCTGGCATTTATCAGGTTTTTGCCCAGGACATGTTCCTCCACAAAAACTTACTTTCCATTTTAGGTGCTGAATTCAGATTTATGTTAGTAGGTTGATTGTTAAATGGAGTCATCACTCTCTTCTGAATCACTCCATTGGCAGAAGTTCACCAGTAGCTTATGCAGTAACTAATGTCTTCACTTTGTTTTAATGTATCCTTCAAAGTCACTCACTTCCTTAGACCAGAATTGAAAATAAATAATTTTTCACATTAATTCAAACTGAGGACAACTAAAAGCCTGAACAGAATAATGAATTTTTGATAGGTTATTTTATATTAATTAAATTTATTCATTTATTTTGCATCCCAAATGCAGTTTCCCTCACTTCACTTCCCACCTGCCCTAGCCCCACCCTGATCCTACTCAGCTTCTCTTTCTGTTCAGAAAGCAGAAGACCTCCCAAGAGTGTCACCTAACATGGCATTTCAAGTTTAGGTAGGACTAAGTTCCTTCTCTCATATTAAAGCTTGGTAAGCCAACCCAGGATAGGTCACATTTTTTGTTTGCAATTTTACTTAAGGCAAATATCTAATTTATTAAATATATAAAAATGAATAAATTAAATATTAAATATTTTTCTAAAAGACAAAACCAAAAATTTTATATCATTATTTCTTTTTCCATTTATATCATTCATATCTACTCATTGGTCCCTAATATCGCTCTTGCTTTTTAATTTAGTTTATCACATTTTATGATAATTCAATGATACTGCATTCATGTTTAAAATGACACAATAACTTTCTGTTTGTCTTGGAACAAAGTAAAAAAAATCACATTACAGTACTAAATTTCTGCTGAGTTGGTCCTTGTTATATCTTTTCTATTCTTCATATACATGCTGTTCTTACTACATGCCATTGTCTTTTGCCACCATATTCTACATATACGTAGAAACTTTTGCTTCTTCCCTTACAGCCTAAATCTTATACCAGCTTCTCAGGCTTTACTCTAATCCATGTTATTTACTTTCAAGTTATGCTGCGGTTTTCTAAAATATCAATATGTTATAACCAGTTCAATATCCTTGGAGTACATTTTAATAGTTAAAATAATACATACAATGGAAATACTGCCACGGAAATGTGTGTTGAAGTAGTTAAAGACACTAATTAAATACCGCATGGTACTCATATAACACAAGCTTTATTCTGTTATGTTTATTCTTTTATGAAGGAGAATTTTCTTTGCAAGATGCTAGTAAAAGTAGTACTATGAAGAAAATATCAACTGATAAAGCAATATATAAACTTACACTTACATTCATATTAAGCATATGTGTAGAGTAGTAATAAGTCTAGGCTATTGGTTGAGTATTTATTGATAATATTAAGCCTTTGTGGCAATGATTTGGGAGCAGACAGTTGGGAAACAAAAATGCCATCTACAACCTAGATGTAACTACATAAGGTTATGTAGTTCTTAACAAGATCTCTGAAGATTGTTTGAAATACCAATATTGGCAAAGCTATAACTCAATTAGCTACTTGACTCAGAATCACTTTTCTCAAGAAAGCTGCAGAAAATGAGAGAGTTCATCAGTTGCCAATTGCCAGTTTCCCAATATCTTTGTTTGTTTGTAAAAATATGGCATCAGAATGATTACTGCAGCAAAAACACATGGAATTTATTATTAAAACTAATGGTGATTTTTAAGATTCCTTAACAGTGCTTAATAGCTTTCCAGTGCCCTGGGGGGAAATTTGATCATCCATGTGTTTCTCAGTTTTATTTGGGAAAGGACCACAGGGAGTTTGTACTCCCTCTGGTTCAGGACTATGTTTATATCATCATGATTATAGATTGAAGTTATAACTGTTTCATTTTTGGCTAGTTACTGTCATTAGCGACACTGACACCTGGCAGCTCAACTCAATCTTTACAGCTTAGATGAGCTTTTGGCACAGGTACCTAACAGTGCTACCTGAAAGTATTCATTTGAGGCCTAAGATTAGAATGAATTAAACAACATGAATATTTCTTAGAGGCAAATAATTTGCTGATTTTTATCCAACACACTAAATTGGTATTAATAAAGTAGCAAGCCGTAGGACTCTCAGTAGAACACAGGAAATAGGAATTCTGAATCTGAGTTTGTGATACCTTCAAGGCAATCACAGTAAAACAAACAAAATCCACTGGAAAGTTCCTCTGCACAATAGCCGTTTCCCATTACACCCCTAACTATATATCCCTCATTGCTCAGATTAAGAAGGAGGAAAGTAAACTAAACATCTTTATGGCAATGTTATTACTTTTAATACTAAGTTGAAAAAGTATTTTCTCTGGCTTACTATCTCTTTTAGACGTTTTTAAAAAAATCAAATCTCTTTTTCATTAAAATTGTGAAAGTAGATAATTTGCTGAAGAAAGCCAATTTGCGACTGTCATTTACAACACATGGCAAACTTAGCACACCCCCCCTTATATAACACTTTCCATATTACACTTTCATAAGTAAATACCTCCGTTGATCTCTGTTGTCCTCTAGGTCTTCAACAGAATTTATATTGAAATAAAATATAATTTTCTTTATAGATGAAGACAGGCTTTTAAGCCACAAAGGCTCAAGTTAGTATCCAAGAATATACCTTCTCATGGAAGAAGGATAGCAAGGATTTCACATGGTTGTTCATTCACATCTTTGCAAGCATTCATGTGATTATATAGTGTTTCTAGTGTAGTAACACCTGGAGTTTTGTTGTGTTGGAAAACTCCTGATTGGCCATTAGTTAAGATATTGTATTTATAATTATAATTTATAAATCTATTCTGACTATTCATGCTGAGACATAATGCTATTATTATTAAAATATTTGATTTTGCTATGCAGAATCTAAGAGTTTTAAATTTAGAAGAAAACAAATATTCCTTAAAAATACCCAATGGTGTAGGAAGAGGCCGTTTGTTCATCTTAGCCTCCCAGAACCAAAATAACCACGCAGAAACTGTATTAATTATATCATTGCTTGGCCCATTAGCTTTAACTTCTTATTGGCTAACTCCTACATCTTAATTTAATGCATTTCTATTAATCTGTATATCACAACAAATTTTCAGCAAGTCTACTGTAGGGATAAGCCCAGCCCATTAGGGGGCGTGTTCACCTCGGACTAATGTTTACACATAAGTCTGGAGAGCATGAGCCGCCGCCCCTTCTGTTTTCCTGTTCTCTGCGGGAACCTGTGGTTCTGTAAGTCTATTTCCCCATTAAACCTGTATATATTTTTATAATCTGTCTGCATTCATTTACGCCGATACAGTCTACCTCTGGCCCTGAATCCATGGCATCCCTTTGACTCCACCCTTCTTTCTTCTCGCATTCAGTCCAGTCCTTCCCATCTATCTAAGTTCTGCCCTATTAAGAGGCCAAGGTAGATTCTTTATTCATTAATAATAATCACAGCACACACTCCCACATCTTAATGGTACCCTCTAAATCATGCCGTTTTTACTGTAGATGTCGAGAATACAAAATATCCTCTGTTCTATGTTAGCTTTGGGTATTTTAATTAAAATAATTAATGCCTGTCTCATTGCCTTTGGTAGTTTCTTATGGCTCTAATGTACAAATAGAAGGAGACCTGGTAGGGTGTGAGGAAAAAGAATATGTTTTGATAAAAAATTGTTTCCTAATTTACACTTGTTATAGAATAATATCATTTACCCAGGAAAAATGAGTGGAAGTTCAGCTAGGACATACTATATGATTTTATAGTATTATGTATAATGCCATGGCATCTTTTTATACCTCTTTCCAAAGGCTGATATTGAAAATTCACCTTGAGCACAAATGAAAATTGTATAATTCCTATTAGAACGCAATAAATAATTAGAATTCATGGCTTTATATGCCATATTGAAACATTGCTCACAAGATTAAACTTGGGTAAAATCATGTTTTATTTACATACTACTAATAGTGGGACACATGTCTAGAAGGGAATGTTTATTTTAAATAAGGATGGATTAAATACTATATTTTGTTGCTCCATTTACTGCTTTTGTTTTTCTAGAGTAGGCATATATATGGGCATAATTTTCCTTTGTGCTTCTTCCATTAACTAATTCTGTTTTAAATGATGTTAAAATACATGAGCTGATGCTCTAACTTTAGCACTGGACCTTAACTGATTGGTTATTCCTCTTTCTCTTCAATCAGAGCCAGGATGTTTTAAATCTCTCTATAATTAAACAGATTTTTCTTCAGCAGAATCAGCGGAAATCTTAAAATGGTTTTATATATTGTAAAGTTCTTCTGGGTTTTCCACATTTTTGTGCATGTTTCTTATGTAAACTATGATGTACAATCAGGTATTATCAGAACTGTTTTTTAAAGGAAGAATGCTTCCTATATTTTCTGGCTGGAACCATTTGTATTTTGTAAGTCACCAATATTATATGCTCTAATTATTAAATATTATCATTTCATATGCAATTCTAAAATACTACCTGATCATTGCAATCTGCATTTTGATTCTTCTGATAACATACCTGGTTCTTGATTAGAGAGTAAAATTTCAATCAGTAGCTTGATGTTCAAGGCTCACTTCTTCTGAGTGTAGTTGAAATTTTCTACCATCTTTTCTCCCATCTTCCACTTTTTTCTTTTCCTTTTCTTTTGTTTTTAGCCCAGTTTTAATTTTAATTTTCCCTTTTATTTAAAACATTATTTACTTCATATACTATATCTTGATCACAGTTTCCCCGTCCTTTTCTCCTCCCATTTGCGCCTCACCTCCACTCACATTTGGATCCACTCACTTTCTTTCTTCAGTTAGAAAACAACAGGATTATCACAGATAAAAATCAAAACATAACAAAATAAAATATGCCAGATAAAGCCAAGACCACCATATAGAAGCTGGACAATGCAAATCAACAAAAGGAAAAGAGCCTAAGAGAAAGCCCAGAAATTAAATATCCATTTGTTCACATACTCTGGAGTATCACAAAAGTGCTGAATGAGGATGGTATTTGTATGGCTGGGGCAGACTGCAGGGCCACTAGCCTTGGCACCAGAATTTATCCCTACTGCTTGTACTGGCTTTTTTTAAACCTATTCTCTTTGGATGGATACCTTGCTCGCCTTGATATAGTAGGGAAGGCCCAAAGCAATGTGCTTTACTCTCTCTAAGGAGTGAATGAAGATTAGATGGAGGGAAGGGGAAGAGGGGAGGGAGTTGAAACTGGGTTTGGTATGTAAAATTAAAACAGAATGGTTTTTTTTCTTTTTAAAGTAAATAAATAAATAAATTTTAAAACATAATAAACTGATAGCTAAGAAGGAGGTGTAGGTGGGAATTGCATGCAAAGAAAGCACTCTGGGAAGAAGGAATGTTGAGTTACCAGTCAGATGCAGAGCAAGCAGGATGTTCAGGAAGAGAAGTAACAGTCATGAGCAATGTGGCAGGATGTAGATGAACAGAAATGGGTTAATTTAAGTTATAAAAGGTAGTTAGGAAAAATCCTAAGCTATAGGCCAAACTTTATAATTAAAAAGAAGTCCCTTTGTCATCTTTAGAGAGCTGACTGGCAAGAAGAAAAAAAAAACTATACATATTTTTGAACTTTTTCCTAAATGTAGCTCAACTATCTGAAACTCTATTCATTCTTTCATATTGTTGCCATTTAAATTTATTATGCAGTAAGCAAGTGACCAACATTTGCCTGCCAAATCTATTCCTCTTCATTCAAGCATGCCTTTGACTGGTGATGACAAAGGATTTCTGCTCTAGGCAATGCTTTCCATTATGTTTGAAATTCTGGGGCAGTTATCAATAAGGAGAATATTTTCACGCCTAAGCATAGCATCAACAAGCTCAATGCTGTTGAATAGTGAATTCCTGGACCTAATATATGTTGTTAACATCGATTCAGCATTGTTTCTTCTAGCACTTGATAAAGAGCTAAGGATAGATTCATTGAAGAATTTTCATTGAATTCCTACTAATAAACTGAAGGTTTTAGCTCTGTGAGTTCAAGGGCAGCTTGGTCTACAAGAGCAAGTTCCAGGACAAGACTCAAAGCTACAGAGAAACACTGTCTTGAAAAACAAAACAGACAAAGCAAACAAAAAAACTCCTGAATATTTAAATTAATGATTTAAAGTGTGTTTTAAATAAGATTTAGTTTTAATGTTTGAATCATGTTTGCATCTCTGTGTGAGTATGCTCACATGAGTGCTGATTCCCACAGAATTCACAAGTGTCAGATTTTCCAAGGGCTGGAAAACCAAGCAGTTCTGAGATACCTGATTCAGGTCTTAAGAACGTGATTCAGGTCCTAGGAAGCTAATTTAAGACTCTAAAGAACTAAATGACTTTTTTTACTGCTGATCCCATGTGAAACTTAATATGAATTACTTTATTTACAGTGCTATGGTAAAATATATATTAAATATAGGTACTGATAAAATAACTATCCTGGGTTTCTTTATTATTGCTTTTTTTATTTGTGCTTGTTTATTTTGTTTTGTTTTCTTTTCATATGATGATGGATATGGTACTATCAACGTCTGTAAAGAACAATTTTGGAATTTTGGTGGGGACTGTTTTGAATCTGTAGTTTGCTTTCAACAAGATGCCCAATTTTATTATGTTAATCTTATCAGTCCATGTGCATGAAAGTTCTTTCCATCTTCTGATACATTCTTCAATTTCTTTCTTCAAAGACTAGAAGCTTTTGTCAAAGAAGTCTTTCACTTAGCTAGAGTTACCTCAAGAAATTTCACATTACTTGTAGCTATTTTGAAGGGTACTGTGTCCATGATTTCTCATAAGCCCATTTATTGTTTGTATATTAGAGGATTATTGATTTTCTTTTGGTTAATCTCGTATTCCTCTATTTCATTGAAGCATTTTCCAACTATACCAGTTCCCTTACAGATTTATGATGGACACACACACACACACACACAAACATACACAATATCATATGCAAATAGCAATACTTTGTTTTTCTCCTTCCCAGTTTCTATTCCATTAATATTCTTTAGTTGTCTTATTGCTCCAGCTAGATCTTCAATTATTATATTGAATGTAGACAGAGAGAATGGACAACCTTGTCTTATTCCTGATTTTAGTGATATTGTCTTGCATTTCTTTCCATGTTGCCTGTTGTCTTCCTGTACTTATCTTAACTCTCTTTCTACATGCTCATTGTATCCCTAATTTTTCTGAGACTTTCATCATGAAGGGCTATTGGTTTATCAAAGTAATTGTCAGCATTTAATGAGATGATCGTGTGTTATTTTTTCTTTCAGTTTGTTTATGTGTTAGATTAGATTATCTGATTGAAATATAAATAAGAAGACATTAAGAATATTTTTAAAACTTTTCATAATAATGGTTTATAAAAGTTGTTTATTCTTATTTGTAGCAGAATTTCTTCTAATATATGTATGAGTTTTAGAAAATTTACATGGCAAAGCTTATATAAATATATGAATACACTCAAAGCCTTGATATTTGATTGATTGGCATTAAATGTAAATCTTTTTTCATTCAGTAGATATGTAACATATTTATGTAAACAAACCACCAATTATACTAATTACTATAACAAGTAGGATGAGTAAAATTAGTGATTGCCAAAAGTACCTACGGCATTACTAAGAATAAAGGAATTGGTATGCTCTAAGTGACCATAAACTATCAAATGTGGTAGATTCATACAATGAAATACATTTCAGATAACACACTCATTGAATTATATTTAAAACTAAAAAATGCATGAAGCTATGAAAACACTTCATTTGGAGGGAAGCTAGGTGCAAAGTTCATATGAAACCAGAGTATATTTCCATTTACATAAAGAATGCTGGCTTTGCAATCCCATAGAGATAAAAACAGAGTTAGAGGTTACTAGAAAATCAGGAAAGGGGCAAAAGTAGTGCACACTATTATTTCCAGATTTCTTTTAGGAGTCATAGACATGTTTTTTTTTTTTAATTAGGTAGAGGTGATTTTTTTTAACCTTGTGCTTAATTTTAAAATCATTAATATTAAATCTAAAATTGTAAATTTTCTGGTAAGTTTACTTCAATTATAAGTTATTGAAAAGCAAAACCTCTGTTTCTCATAGTCATGGATTTGTCTTTTAGATTTTATTTTTGCAACTGTGTGCTACTATATGGCTTTTCTGTAATTACTCCAAGATGGCAAGTGTTAGTAAAAAGAATTAATGTTATAAATGGGACAGAAAGATGATGAAGTTGGTAAAAGCATTTACTGAAGCTAGATAATAAGATTCACCTAACCTTACCAGGAGACTTACAACTGTCTTAAATGCCTACTTCAAGAAATCTCACTCAATTTTCTGGTCTTTGTGGTAAATGTACACACATAGACACATGCACGCATGCACGCAATGTACACATACAAATTAAAAAAAAATTGAGGATGTAGCACTGGTATTGTAATAAAAAAAAGTGGTTTGAGACAGAAATATGCCATATGATAGAACTCACTTGGAGGTATTTTTTTTAATTGGGGGAAGGGAATGGAAAAAGGGAGGATGGAAGAGAGAAGATTGACCTCTTGGAACAGGAGCAACAGTAGAGAAGAGAAAAAAGAGAGAAATAGAAACAGAGAGAGAAGGAGAGAGATGGGGGGGTGGGTAGGGCCTTTTTAAAAAGGAAAGTAGTGAATATGCACAGCAGGTGCTTTGTAGTAATAGGAGCAGCGGGGCTGCATCCCCAGCATCCCGGCTGCCCGCACGGCTAGCTTATGCCCCGAAATAACAACACACAAACTGTATTCATTAAATCACTGCTTGGCCATTTCTATCTAGCCTCTTCTAGGCTAACTCTCGCACCTGGACTAGCCCATCTCTAATAATCTGCTGTAGCCCACAAGGTGGCTTACCAGGGAGATTCTAGCCTATGTCCATCCTGGGTCGGAGCTTCATCGCATGTGCCTCAGAGAGCAGAGTTCTAGCCTCTGCCCGCAAGAGTGGAGCATCGCGTCTCTCTGAGCTCACTTCCTCTTCCTCCCAGAGTTCTGTTCTGTTTACTCCACCCACCTATGTTCTAACCTATCAGGGCAAACAGCTTCTTTATTTAATTAACTAATGACCTTCCTCCATCAGTGCTTTTAGTGGCTGCAGCTGAGAACAGGTCCATATCCTGTCAAAACCCCAAGGTCAGGCCAATACTGATGCCTGAGTACTAACAACTGTTAAGAATACTTAGTACTCTTGTCAAACACCCAGGTTCTATTTCCAGTACACATAATTCAGTGAACAACCCTCTCTATATACCTTAATGTTCTAGAGGTTACATCATGGTTTTCTGATCTCCATGGGCATTCTTTTTTAGGGTTCCTAATGCTTAAAAAGACACAATGAACATTGGCAACGGAGACTTGCTTAGTTTAAGAGGTTCAATCCATTATCATCATGGTGGTGAGCATGACTGCACGCAGGCAGACATTGTGCTGGAGAAGTAGTTGAGAGTACTACATCTTCCAGGCAGCAGGGAATGATCTGAGTGTCACTGAGCGAATCTTGAACAAATAAGACTTCAAACCTGTCTGAAAGTAACACCATTCCTCCATCAAAGAGCACGCCTCCTAATAGTGCCATTCTCTATGAGCATATGGTGGCCAATTATATTGAAACTACCACACACACTGAATACACAAAGTGTACATATATTCATGTATGTAAAATATTCATTGACATACATTAAAATACATTTTAAAATCTTTAAAAGATGACTTATTTTATTAAATCTGAAATGATAATTATACTAAAATACAAAAATAAAAGAATAAAATAGAATATTTATCTCTTTAATTTATTGCCTATCATCTATGTCCAGAAGCATCATTACATACATTGTATATTCAAAATGAATAAATTAAAAGGTATAAATAATCGTTCATTCAAAAATGCTGAGAATTCATTGCATCACTGATTTTTCCCTCAGTATTCCACGTGGTAACTTTACTTGTATGTGTGCTTTTATTTTCTCTCCTGTTCATCCTTAGTTTCCTTTTCCTTGTTCCAAAACTGTAAAACTCTTCATTCTGCAAAGATATGATGTCTTATTATATTGTCAGTTGAAAAAGATTTGTATGAATGAAAGTTCATGTGATTTTTCCTTTAGAGATCCATTCCTGTCAATTATGTAAAATACAGACTTCTAGAAATGTGACATGTAGGAATACTTACACACATATCTATTTCAACTAATAAGCTGAGTTTTACTTATGTAATTTATTCCAATCACATGAAAGTCATAAACGTAAGTACACTCTCAGAAGTGAATGCTATTACAATAAAGTATTCTGCAATAAAACAATACGCAGCAAAAGCACAAAATCGTAAAATGTATTGTGCTCTTGGTGCCTAATTTGCCAAAAATCAGGTCAGCAAAATTTTTGAAGATTCATTCCTTTCCAAAGTTTTCTTTTAGCAAGTTCACCGAAAAATAAATTCATTGTAAATGATATTCTCTGAACCATCATAGAAATAGTAAAAATATACAGAATATGTTGAGTAATTAATAAATAATCTTCAATGAAGTTTAACAAAACTAATGTTGTGTGTACATACATGCAAATATGCCTCTGTGTGTGTTTGTGTGTTGTGTGTATGCATGCATGCAGATGTGAAGATTCTGTGAGATAAATAATCTTAAGGAATATCTTTCAACACTTTTTTAAAACTGTATCATTTTGAATTGTCAAAGGAGAAAACTGCTAAAGGAAACAGTTAAAATCCATATACTCCTTCCATGAGTGTTGCCCTTGGCAAAAAGAAATCAAATCAGCTACTCTTTCATTGATCCTCTGGGGAATGGAAGTTCTCACTAAGTGGACTATTTGTTGTAGAAAGAGAGGACCCATGAATATTCTTCACAAAGATTAAATTTTAAAAATTGCATACAGAAATTAAACACAGAATTAAGGATTTATGGCACAGAGCCTTGAAGAGTATCATTCAAACTGAGTTAGAGGCAGATTGACCCATGATTTCTTGGATGATACTTTAGAGAGATCAATTATGTTTAAAGCTTATAAAAAGATGAGGGAGGTCTACTACTAACATTGAGGCAACCTACTGCTGTGTCTGTTCCTTGTCATTACATGCACATTTAAAATTGCAAATAAATTTCAATAAGAAATGAGATTTCTGAACCGTGTACAAGCCTTATTTCATAAACTAACCCCAGTGTAAACTAAATATGAAACATGCATGATTTCTCTTCAGTAAGTATCCATATTAACTTTGCTACTTCATAATGACAGATTCATAATCAAACTTGGCCAAATACTATTAAACATTATGAAAAGTAAATACTAAAGACTTAAAAACATTTACTCTTGTGAGGACAAAAGGTTTACCAAAATCATTTTGGAGTAGCAATGTGTGAAATATAATTCCTTATTTTGTAAATGTTTCACATATAATAAGTTAGACAACAGTTATTTCAGTACTTTGTAATGTTTCATTTTTATAATCACTTAGAGTTTATACACAACAAAGAGGTTCTCTAAAGTTGGCCATGGTTAGAGTGCTTTAATTTAACTTTTAGTTTTCAAAAATTTAATTACAGAGACATGATTCAAAACCTACCAGAGAAAAGACAACACAGGAAAATCTGGGAGGAGTGCTAGCTGAAAAGGTTAAAATAAACAAAATTACTTGGTACTATAATTATATATTCTTATTAAATATTTCTCCTCTAGATCTTCCTTATTATAAATTTTTGGGAACATGCTTTATATGATATGCTATATAAAATTTAAATGTATATCAAGAGATAAATAAGATGGTGTTGGTCAATCAATATACAAAAACAAAATATTGTGATAACGTTCATTTTTATAATAAATCTGCAAAAAGTCATGCAAAGAATGAAGTGTAAATATTACCTCATATATTGAGACTGTTGACATAATAAGGAAGAAGGTATGATGTTAGTAGCAGTGCCTAACTGGTGTCATAAAAATGAAGATGCTCACTCATAGAGTGGATTGGGAAGCAAAATGAACAAAAGACTGAGCCAAGCTAAGAAAATTCAAGGATTTTCCTCCTGAGACACACTTTTTGCAGCTAGGTCCTTATTTTCAAAACTTCACAATCTACAGACGCAGTGATGCCAGCTGAGGACCCTGTATTTAAACATAGGATCCAGCTTTATATTTATATTCAAACAATAACAATCCACCTATGTTCTCCACAGGCTCATGGGAATGTTATAACACAAATGACTTTAGTTAAACATCAAATGACTGTATAATGTTGACAGTTTATCACTGTTCAGAGTCTCTTCTGAGACTTACAACTCTCTACTAATTGCTAACACTTATAAATTCAAATAACGAACTGCAGGTTTATAATATATGGTGGCATATAATAAACATCCACAATATGAAACTGAACAGTGGAAGGGTAGCAAGGAATGATGAGTTCAAGTAAGACTCCAATCCCATAGAATGAACAAAATGACAGCTCCATTTCTCTAATCTGGGCTTGAAATGACCTTGTTGGTGTTCTAATAGTCAAAGTAAGGCTCATTCTACCAGATCTGTTGCCTGTGGCACATGCAACATCACACTTAGGCTATCAATCCCCATTTAGTGACTTCGACTGGCATAGAGAATGCCTTCCTTTTTATAGTAGCCCAGGCTGTTTATTCTAGTTTAGGCTTCACACTCAAAAGTTCATATATACATCCCCTTGAGGTGCTCCACAAAAAGAATCTGAACTTGCTAGATATTGTCATGACTCAGAATGATTTCCTGGTACCTTTGTACAAATCCCCATGTTTCCCTAATCATTGTACCTGTTTCTGTGAGCAAACCAGAACCATACAAATGAGACAGACTTTGTTGTCATTTCAAAAAGCATCCTGATTCACAGTGGTCCACACCTATAATGGACTTTGTGAGTCTTGGTTCACCTTTGAGAACACATTACTAAGCAATCATTTATCATCAGAATACTTAAAGTCCTTACATTTTAAGGTATTCTCATATAAAATAAGTTTCCATTATTCAACCATGGATCTTTTACTAGCAGCTGTGTTTTCCCCTCAATATATCTTTCCTATTATCAAAATGTAAAGCCCAAGTTTTAACCTTAAAGTCATTAAACTTTTTATACAATTGTAGACAACAAATTTCCCTTGCCAGTTCAAGGTTCTTTTTTTTTTTAACTAAATTGTGCTTGTTTCCTATTGTTCTGTTCCACTTGGAATTCTTTCTATAAATCAGAGTAAAAATAATAAGTAGTAGATATGTCTACATGTTTGACATATCTGCTATGGTTATTATTCCATTTCTTTTTACTTCAGTCTCGCTTAAACTCTAGGACATGAGAGTATGCAGTTAAAATCTTCAACAGTATATAACCCATATTGCTTGTAGTATCATTCCCAGTAGAAATTTTCTTCTATTTTTAAATTCTCTGAGCCTGGTTTCTACGCCTTTGATTTGTAAGTCAGAGCAGAATTGCTGGGCAAGACAACAAGAAAAAATAAAGCTCTATTTGTTGCACAGAAAACCTTGAAGTAGAAGTGTATGTATAGACAAAATGTGAAAGAGTGAAAAACATGTTTTATCTAAGTGGAACCCAATTAACCACAAAACTCCTATAGTCATAAATGTCAAGAAAAACATCAGGTGGAAAACCACTCATAGAAAATTGGTAAATTATGCAATGACAAATTGTTCAGTTTATCAGGAAGAGAAGGCAAATATAATTATAGATGAAACCACTGTAGTATCACCTATTCCATGACATAGTCATTGAGAAATAATACTGACGTGGAAGGCAGTCATGTGGCTTTCTGAATGTGGATGACAGTTGGGTGGCTAGGACAAATTTGGGGCCACCAGACCTGGTTTTATCCCTACGGCGTGTACTGGCTTTTTGTAACACATTCTCTTTGGATGGAAACCTTGCTCAGCCTAAATATAGTGGGGAGGGCATTGATCTTGCCTTAAAGCAGTGTGCTAGACTTCGTTGAGTCTCCATGGGAAACCTTACCCTCTGTGAGGAGTGGATGGGGTTTGGGATTGGGAGAAATATAGAGGGAACAGGGGGAGGTTAGGGAGTATGAAGTGGAATTAGTGTGCAAAATGAGAAAGGTAATTATTAATAAGTAACATATACAAACAATTTAAAAGTAGAAATAAAATAAATTCAGAAATAGAAATTGTGGAATATTTTAAAGGTCAATGTCTTTTTTATAGGTTTACATTTTATTTTTAACAATGGAATGGAGTGTTACTCGTACTTTTCTTTAAACTCTGATTCAGGATTACTATATATCTGTGAGTTTCTGAAAAATTCCAGATCCTTTACCTGTTCTTTACCCTTATGTGTTTCAAATTAATTTTGGAGTGTAGTGGTGTGTTTCCAAATGTCTTCTATGACTTCTTCAACTACTATCTTCTTTCTCTGGCATCTGATATGACTAAGTTACAATCAATTTCAGGAAAAGAGTAAATAAAAATTCTTGCTACCATCTACAAACAGAATTGTCTAGTAATTAAGAGACTATTTTTGTCTATGATATCTTTTGGAGTGAATCTTTATTTTTCCAGAATATAATTCTATGAGTTTAAACAAGTATATGCAGTTTGACAATACCATAAACAAGATAGTGATTAGTGAACTCTGATAAAAATATCATCACCTTGACTATTGAAAAAAAACAGAAAAAATAAACAGGCAAAGGAGTTTGTTCAGTAAGACTGCAGTAGGAGAGAGGCTTGATCCCAGTTCCACTGTTGTAAATGAACAGAAACTTCTAAACCCTAGGCTGAGTCATTGAAAAGACATAAAATAGGACATAAGATACAATTTTGTTACAGATTGTGAAATGTAGTTGGCTTATTTGTGTTTGCTAAATGATGCTTATTGAAGTCACTGGAATACCTAAGAGCAAATGGAATTTTTTTTAAATTTTTATTCCTGGTGGGTTATTCAAATATCTATTGTAAATGCTTATTCTATTTTTATGACCATTGAGAAGATAATTAAAATTATGTTAGGATTAATTATTTTGAAAACCATTAAACTAAATAAGAGATTCAATATGGTATGTATTCAGGTAATTATAGGATTCTATCCTGTTTTAATATTTTATTATTCTTAAAAATTGAGGGGATATATACATGAAAGCAATATTGACTACAGTAGATCTCAAATTGAAAACATAATATATTGGTAAAAGCATAGACTGATTTCATTTATGGAACTTAAGGTAACTATGTACATATTACTCTCTCCATTTTAATAAGAGGCACAATCTTGACACGCAGAAAGAGCATGGGAAACAACCTCTGAAAAGCTCAGTTTTTCTGTATAGAAAAATCTACTTTCTCCATGATAAAGAGTACAGTGGCATAACACAGTGATTATAGTCTAGCAAGTTGCATATGGGAGACACCACTAAGGAATTAAGTACTATGTTTAAATGATTTGCAGTTATTTAGCAGTGATAAGACTCAACAGTTTCAAATAAATGCAAAAGAAATCTTTTAGTTTTGAAAAAAGATTTTTTCTTTGGTAAACTGCAATGCCTTAATATGTAACAAAGTACTAGGTTTTTGTTAACATTGTGATACTTCCAGTGATTTCAAAAGCACTATTAATAAACATCTTAATAAGTTTTACCTGTCAGTTCCACTAAATTGCATTTATTGATTCTTATATTCACATATAAACAGTCATGTTCTTAAAAGGTTAAAAACAAAGTCATATAATAATAAATAAATTGGAAAAGTATGTGAGCTAAAAATATAAATTATTATTCATCCTTTTCACATTATCCAAGTAATTACAATTTTGAATGCAGAACTAAATATAGTATAAATTACAGTGGTCTTTAGTTTTCAAGAAAAGTAAACTAAATAGAAAAATGGTATTGTATTTATTACTTATCCACATTCAGTAAGCTTCTGCCTCAGACATTTCAATCTTTTATTTAAACTGGACATGGACAATAATACTCACATAATAGAGCTTGTCCCAAACAACTGTAAATTTTTATAATAAAATTTACAAAATTTTGTTCATTTTAAGAGCCTTATACAGTATCTACATACATTTTGGTACGAAGTGTTAGTTAATATTAATCAATAAATTAATATTCTTGATCATTTTTATCAATATGGCAATGTTGAAAAACTCTTAATAAATATGCCTTAGTTATTCATGTTTTATATATATATATATATATATACACACATAGAACTAAGAGTGTAGAATGGAATTTACAGACAAATATCAACAATTTGTAACTTTTGTGATAAAATTCTAGACATGATTTCTTCATACATTAATATTTTAACACGTGCACACATATGGAGTAGTCATTTCTAAGATCTATGACTCTATTTCACACTATAATTATTCTTGTAATTGTAAGGAATTTTACATGTGAGTTCAAGAGTGTTCACAATGAAAACAATCAGGCAACAGCTATATGTGTCATAGAGCACTGAGTGCATGAACCCAGGTCAATCTGACTTGTGGGATTCTTTTCCTAATTCAACACTGTGACTTATTTATATCAAACACATTAATGAGAGTCATTCTCTCAAGGCTTTTTCTTTACATAATGTGACATATTAAAAGGGATGGCATCCAATCCCATCAGTTTAGCCACTGGAAAATTAAAGTCATACCTCTTTTTTTAAAATCCCTATAGGAGTGTTCCAAACTTGGCTTAGATGCCCTAAAGCTTAGAGTTGAGTTGGTATTGTATAGTCCTCAATTTCAGATTAATCAAGTACCAACTTCGCTATTAGGATATAGTCAAGAGGAAATAGGATCCAGAAGAAATATGATATTTTTATTGTTATAGCATAGAAATTCTAAAACTAGAAGATATTTCTAACTCTGGAAAATCATCAGAGAAACAGAACCAGAGAAAATATACACAGTTGTTCTATAGGAGGAAAACTTCATGAACAAACTACTCAACACATGTGCACTTAATAGTTAAGTCAACCCTGATAACAACACTGTCTCTCCAACTAAATAACACACATTTCAAGACTGCATTGATACATGTGTTCCTGCACAGTATCAGCCCCTGTTGGAAATTAACCATTCATTACTGGATATGCCTTTTTTGAAAGAATTTACAACCAAGTACACTGAAGAGGTTCATAGTATCAAACAACTGTAAGTTTTCCTCTAGAATGTATAGTATAGTGTGAGGCCGGAAAAAAAAAATCCATTTTTGTGCTGGGACCTTGTGGGACTTCGAACTTCATTCTTACCCCTGAGGAAAGCCGGGAATTGCTAGCTCCCTTTCAGTGGAAGTATTAGCTAATGGGAAAAACTATACAAAACTTCTAACAAGATGCTGAGCACCTAACTTCTCCTATCAGTTGAATAACAATAGACCAATCAGATAAGGTTCCAAACAGCCCCTGTGATTAGCAAAGGGTCAGCAGATGTCCAGAGGACATAACCAGGAAGATGTTAGTATCTCCCTAAGCTTCATAGCCTACCAGAAAATAACAGCTAACGTTTACCTAACCTTTAGCCATTTGTGATATAAGTAATTCTGTACTCTGAGACTGTAATCTTGTGACGGTCTTATGGTTTTTGTCTTTATAAACCCCTTACAAAATAGAGAGAATCCTTCTTCCTCTTTCTGCTGTGTCAGACTGTGAGGCAGGGGACCCGTTCTAGCCCGTACATAATAAACAAAACCTTACCTTTTGCATTCAGAATTGTGTGGCTCTGTGGTGGTCTTCTTGGGGGGGTCTCAGAATTTAGGCAAAACAATCATACAAAATAGTATACACTGTTTAAATCCCTAGGACAGGAAGATAGTAACCAGAATATATACATTCCATGCATGACCAAATCAAGAGTGAAAATGACAATGATGGAATTAAATATTTTTAAATATAAGTTAATATATTTGATTTTATTGGATATGCATTCATCTTCAGCATGAAATTATTTTATCTAAAATAATATTTTGCAATATACCTTAAGGTATGAACATATTTTTAGTTGATTATTGTCACCTTAAAAATAAGATCATTTTTTTAAATAAATTTCTATGTAATATATTTATTAACTTACTACTAATGTTTCCAAAAAATGTATGGTTACATATTTTATTAGTACATTATTATTTCTGCTTTACCAATAATATTATATTGATAATTTATGGTATGTATGGGATTGAAAATATGTTAATATCTTTAAAATTTATTCTCATCTGTATATTATTTGTTTGAATAGAAAACACCATTGATTTGATGTACCTTGTAAAATGACACATGATCATTCTTATCTGCAACATTTTTACACATGAGGTCTCAGAACAAATATTGTCTTAGCTATCCCTTTTTTTCTTCAGTAAGACTTCCTTTTAGGAAGAATTAATGTATTCAAAATATGTTTTAAAGGGTGTTTTATTTTAAATTTTTTAACTATTTTACCAAATTAAGAAGTTACTAAAATGTAGCAATAACAAGGACTATTTCGTCATTTTGGATTCATACCACAAGAGTAATGGTTGTGCTGGTTTCTCCGAAGAATGAGTTTAATCAAAATGATAGCATATACACTGGATGTTTCAAGTCTAGACAAGAATAATCACCCACGTATCCAGTCTACAAAGTCTCTTTTGCTACACAATATTATGCTTTCAGGGATTCTAAGAATATGGGTGCTGTCATTTGATGAATTATTTTTTTCATAAAATATATGATATGGTCTTTTATGAATATAAGTTTTAGCAATTAAACTAATTCTCTTTTTTATCTGATACATGCTATATCTAACTTGTAAGGCTATTTCTTAGAGGGAACAGTAAATTAATATAGTCAAGTTGTCACAGCTTTCTTACAATTCAATATCATCTAAATTCATGTTAAGGGTATAAATATAGTCGTTAAATTTAAAATAGATTTTTAGTATCTTTTTAATAACATATCAGCTCTGTAATATCTTTGCTCTTTGATGAATGCAAGCTTTTCCTATGACTCAAGATTTTCTTTTTAGGCTACAATATTTTGAGTCCCCACTTAATTGATTGGTTTCACAACAATGTAGTCTTCCAAAACTAATGCAAGTTTCAGCAGTTTGCATTTGAAGAGCCCCTCACATAAATCCAAAAGTTCTTCCTTTGCCGCTTAAGTTTCTTTCCATACATTTCTTCCATGCTTTCCAATGACTTTATTCAAATAGTTATTCAGTGAATATTTTGCTGAGCATTAAATGTTATTACAGTGCAGGTAAGTTATGGAAGAAAGTAGAAGTGAAGAAGAGAAGGTATGAGTTTAATTTTCAACAATATGTGAAGGAACTCATAAATTATCTTCTGTGCGAAACAACTGCGTGAATTGCAGTGACAAGAGAGCTCTGAAGGAGTCTCTTATAACAACACTTCATATCTGAGTGAAAATCTAATCAGGTGTGTGACCTGAACCAGGGACACTACACAGACCATTCTATGATAATACATGCTAGTTTACACATACATATGATCTTTAAATTATTAGTAGGACTTCTAATTGAAGAAGATTTGCTTCCCAGGACATACATCATTTATCAAAAGAAGTGCTCTCACCCCTCATGTTTAGAGAGCCATGAAAACTATGAACTTTCAATACAATCACCTGTAGCATGTTAAATCTATTACTTTTATTTTATTATTTATTTTATTCTTTTTAAAAATTATTTTTCTCTACCGATAACAAATGGAAAGAAAATATTAACAGTAAATACACAAAGCATATCAAAGCAATCAAAGCAATTTAGGACGATGTTGTTTAATTCTTAATTTTTAAAAAATAATTATTTATAATTATTATTTTGTATATTTCTAATCCAGATACATGAGTTTGTTGTGCTGACTGTGCTAGTTTTACATAACAGTAAGACACTATCTGAAAAAATAAACTTACAAATTCTTTTACCATTTATGGGATCATTTGTTTGCTATTAATGTTGTTTGCATGAGTGTGTTGTGTGCTATTGTGTGCACATGTGTAGATAGGTACCAATGTGTCACATGCACAGGATCCAGAAGAGAATATCATGCCTATTTCTATATACATCTGTGTCCACCAGAGTATCGTGAGATAGAATCTCACTGAACCTGGGTCTAGACTGCCAGTCATCATGCCCCAGCTATTCTACTGCCTTTGTCACATACAGTCCTGTGTTTACAGCTATAAAGATTACATGGAGGCATACTAAGCATTATATTTTGATTTTGGGAATTCCCATTCAGATCCTACTGTGCTCACAGTAGCCCTCTACCCCCTTAGCCATGTCCCATTCCTCAGGTTAAGTAATCATTATAAATTATTTATAACTACTATATGTTTTATTTCTATTTTTATTAAAATGTTTCATATATTTTATATATTTTATATATTTATGTAGTGCTGAATTATGTGATAAGTGGATATGTTGCTTATGATTTTAATGTTGATGAATTCAATGTTATTTATGCCAGCATTATAATGTAAGCCCATAAATAATATTTAAAGCAACGAAGGTCAATTATTTAAATAAGACTCTGTGCTCCTCACTTTTCCAGATGTACTGAATCATAAGTTTCTGATTACTCTCTGTGTCATTTGGTGCACATAAAGAGTGCTAGACATTTAAGAAAACTGGTAATGTTCAGTCAGAGTTTTACTTCTCTTCCTTTTCAAACTACAGAGATGAGATGGCTTTGACAGGAAGGAGGTAAAACCCCCTACTTTGCAGTAACTGCTTACCATGAAGTACACCAGTGTGCTCTCTCAGCCATCCTACGCAGTCATGACTGCCATGGGTCCCATTCAAAAGATAAGGCCTTGGTGGCTTTTTATTTACCTCTAGAAATTCCTGTAGCCATCCTTTGGGAAGTAATAATGGCTGTCAGCTGCAGGGAACAAAACCCACTTCTCTGTTAGGGGAGGCAGGTGTGCTGACACAGACTACAGTCAGCGTCAGATCTGGAGGGAAATGGAAGCAAATTGCCTCTCAAGCAGTGCTCACAACTAATGTTCCCTTTCTGCCTTCTTTTTCTATCCCAACAATTGCTTTCCACACCAGTCTGGGAGATGAGAGTCATTGTTTTTTTTTTTGAAGATATTTAGTATTATTTGTGAAACCTGTGGATTGACACTCATTCTGCTCATTAATAATGTAAAAGTTGTCTCAAGGTTATTTAATACATTACCTTGCGAGATATCAAAATTCTGTTGAGGTTTTCTGCTTGTTTTTTTTAAAAATATTTCTACTATAGTCTTTGTTTGGTAGAGAGTTAAACCCCTAATGTCAAGGTAAACTGATACAAACATGCTCAGAATTTTACAGTGTTTGACAAAAAGAATGGAAAGTTATCTTTACTACTTGTTGAAAACTCCCAATAACCTTTTTATTGCTATCAAAAATGACAGAAAATGGCTTGGGGGAATAGTTTAATGTATAAAGCACTGGTGACAAAACAGGATGTCCTAATATCAGGAATTTTAATAATTCCAAAACTTGTAGAGGACAGGAAATTGAATTCTTGGAGCTCATTTTCCAGTCAGTATAAGTAAATCAAAGAATGTCATGGTCAGTGAGGGACCTTGTCTCTAAAAGCAATAAGAAAATTAACTGAAGAAGATATTTATCTTCACCCTATAGCTTCCACATGCATGTTTACACACATGCATGTATGCATACCCATAAATGCATATACCTATAGATGAAAGATAGATGATAGATAGACAATAGATAGATAGACATAAAACACATGTGGTGTGGAAGTCCTTCTGTATACGTGTTACTTTTATTGGTTAATGAATAAAGAGGCTTGATTGGGCCTATAGCAGGGCAGAACAGAGCTAGGCATGGAAAACTAAACTGAATAATGGGAGAAAGAAGGTAGAGTTAGGAAAACCCATGGATCCCTGCCAGAGACAGACACTGGACAAAAACTTAACAGTAAGTCACAGCCATGTGGCAATACACAGATTAATAGAAATGGGTTAAATTAAGATGCAAGAACTAGCCAATAAAAATCTAGAGCTAATAGGCAAAACAATAATGCACTTAATATAGTTTCCACGTGGTTATTTTGAGCCTGGCAGCAGGGAGCAAACAAGCAGGTTCCTACAACACACATACACACTACGGCATGCATGAACACCCACAATGACATATACACAACACATGCGTATTCACACATGCATGCACACCCACAGGAACATATAAACACAACACATGCACACTCACACATATATTTATTCCCACAAGAACATCTATGTGTGGGACAGAAACAAATAAACACACAAAGGAAAAACAATGGTATAGAAGCAAACTTTCATACATGCACATATTCCTTCTATAGAAAATAATTATTTTAAATTTGTATCAAAGTATATGAGCAATAAGTTGAATTGAGAATATTTAAAATAAGGAATATCAGATTTTTGTAAAATGTAATTATTAAAGGCCTTATTTTCCAAAGCCACTCTTAGATATAATATTTTTGTGTATGTCTACATTGATATTTTAGTTTTGAGATGTAGAAGGCAAGATACAACTTGAAATAAGACTGATGTGACTAAACAAATTTGAACAAAATGCAAGTTATTATTTTTTCTTTAGTTGTACATAGCATGAAACTTTAGGATCATCCTTTTGGGAAGTTTAAAGAAGTGGAAATGTTGCATGTATATCTGCTGTCAGGAAGAACAGGCTGTGTCCAGCTGCCCGGCTAGCTTAACCCCCAAAATAACCACACAGGAATTGGATTCATTTAAACACTGCCTGGCCCATTTTTAGCTTGTATCTAAGTTAATGACTGTCATGTTGATTATACAAACAGTTAAGACCTCAGCTAGTCAACATTCCTCACCCAAAATTTTCTTAAGCAGGTAGTACATACCAGATTATATTCTCCAGCTATTATACTACACATTTTATGCCCATATAATGGTTTCTTGTTATTGCACATCTAATAAAAACATAGAATTTTAATTCAGTAGTAACTAGTTTGGTTATTCACTAGAGTGTGTTTTGTTTATATACCTTAGAATCTAAAGTCATTTCCCCCTGAATTTAGTGACTTTTAAATTAATAAGCAGTCTGTCAGAAGTTTCACTTGTTGTTATCATTAGCTGTTTTATTTTTTGAATTTGGAGACAGTATCTTCCTCTTAGCCTAAGTAAGCCTCACCACTCTCCTCCTTTTGCCTTAAGTTCAGTGTTAAATCCGCACAATACTCAATGACTTAGTTATAAGTAAGCACAAGAAAAGTAAGGATACACACACATGTATATAGAAATATTTTCACAATCTTACATCAAAACCATATAACGTTGATAGAACTGATAAGCATTAGTTTGAAAATTTCCAAGTATGATGCTAATACTGTTACTGCCTAATAAATAATACAAGAGAAATACTACTTTAGCTTTCAATTGCTTTCTGTACATATTTATAAAATACTACAGATGTAAATCATTTTAAATCTAAGTTAATTTAAATCATTTTGTAATTTCTAGAAATGTGTTAACGTATTTGAAGAAGTGTTTCATAAAGTTTATATTTGGAATATTTCCAGTTGAATTAAAAATTGGAAGTAGTTGGTTAATAAAGGTAACACATTTTTGAAGACTTAATTATGGCCATATTTTATTTGGTTAGAAAGGACTAAGTTTTCCTAGTTTCTTCTCCCCTGTGGTCTTGCCTTGCTCCAGAGAGCTTACTTTCGTTCACAGGAAATGCCAAAACAATGGTGAAAAATAATAGCAGTGAAAATGAAGACTGTGGTGACACTGTTTTTAGTAGATGAGCTTCACATCAAAAATATAAGCATGCTGTATAAAGACGTAAAAGCCTAAACAGATAATTAAATTTGTTTTATAATCTATCAGTGAAACAATCAAGGAATCTGATAATGTTTATAGTTTCTAAAATTATTAGCAAACTTGAAATTAGGAACTTGAAAAAAATAGGGGCTAGGGCATTTATTTGCCTTTTAATTTATGTGTAGAGTTTAAAACCTAAGCAATTTGATTACAAGAATCTTTCTGTTGTATGGTGTTCTATTATTTATTCATAAAGAGGTTTGGCATAAACTATATCACAAAATAACTTTGTGTTTCATTATGAAAATTATCTAAATATCTCCTAAAATTAAAGTTTAGTTCACTCTGAGGACTAACCAAACTGGAAATAACTTTAGTAACAAGTCTCCCGGATGTTTTTTCTTACTACTTGAGTTACTTTTTTATCTCTCCTTAATTTCAAAGTAATTCTATCATTTTGGATGATATAACAGTGATAGCTAGTCTCATTTAAACTCTTTCAGAAATTATAATATCTTGCATAAAATGGGAGAGTAACCAGGGACAGAAAATAATTTGATGGTGTGTGGATACTTTACTGGAAAAGCTTTCCAGACATCTTATTTTCAAAAACAAAAATACACAGAAACATATCTGAAAGAAAACCTGTGTGATTCATGAGAAGAACTGTAAATGCTAACTTTAGCACATGGTCTTACTCTAGACAACTTTGTGCTCTTAATTGGTTATTTTTTGAAAGTGTCTACTAATATATCTCAAATACATATAAAGCTCAATAATGGAAACAATTGTACAAGAGATGATTAACAGTATTTATTTTACAGTAATCCACAACTGTTCTAATTTTAGAGAAAAACTGACCATGGGATATCCTATCCAAACTGGTGCATCAAAAGCACAATATATACACCTCCGCTTCAGGGAATGTAGTGGAAAGAATTAGGAAAGATTTTAGAAACCAGAGGACAAATGTGTCTGCTTTGAGATAGTATCTTCTATAAATGTATTGGGAGATCTGCATCTACGAAATCTCAACAGTATAGATGCCTAAATAAGGACTGTATAATGAAAACACCAGTTGACCTGCCAGTGTCTAGAGGACACTCCCCATCGGGCCGTACTTGTTGAAGAAGAGCTACTAGCAGCCAATGGATACTGATAACAAGTCTTTTCCAAGGACAAGCTCTTAGCAGATTATACAATCACAGTGGTTCAGCATTTAAGCACATATACCTATGAGAAATATTATATGACCCAGAAGGTCTGTGTAAATCATTGTGTATGCACATGTACACATACATATATAGTAACAATAAAATTAAGAATAGGAAGTCAATAATTAAAGGACATAGGAGAACAGGAAGAGTTGAAGGCAGAAAGGGGGTTTGAAAATGATGTAAGTCCAAAGAGAATGTAGAGTTCAAATAGAGTCTCAAAAAGTTCTCTTAGTTCTTTCTTATTTAGAAAATATGATAAAATGAAACAAAAGTTAAACAATTATATTGTATTGCTCTTGTGTGTACTTGTGCATAGAGATGGAGAAAGAGAGAACTGTAAATTGGTATTGTTTGAAGCGTAATCTGAGGTTCAAGAGATGCCAGGCACATGTTTATCCATGTCTGAATTGAAAGAATTGAAAGAGCAAAGAGCCAGAAAGAAACAATGAGGGAGCAGCAAGCTGCTCTTTTATCTCAGAACCAAAGCTGAACAATAGAAAGCTAATGTTAAAGGTTTAGTAGTCAGGGGTTCTTTGATCTCAGAGACAAACAAAATAACATAAAATGGAGAAGTTAGACAAGTGGCAGGGTCCAATAATCTCTAAGTACTTGCTAAGGAATTGCTTCCAAACGAGGAAAAGACTAGGACCTTTAAATATTATCACCAATTATGGATTGGCACTAGGAAGCATTCAGACTGTCTAGCTGCATACTTAAACATGAGATTAAGGAAACCAAGGATCTGTTTATCTCAGGCATTCTATGTCAGTCATGTCTTTTCTCCATGGCAGTAGCTACTCTTGTGATGTGTTTGTGTATGTGTATATGTATGACTTTTGGGCTCACTCCTCTGAAGTAAACCAATTGACTTAGTGTCAATTGACTTAATTGACCAAGGGCAAAATCCTTAGGAGACTACTGAAATTGTCCTGGGTTAGAAAGTATGCAATTAAAAGGCATGCCATGACCTTAGAGATGATGCAAAGCACATCTCAAATTTGAGAAATATTTTATGTAGAAATTTATTTATGTTGGTAGAATGAAAGATTCCTTGAAAGTTTTAGTGACATAGAATTAACTCAATCACATAAAAAACGAGGTGTACATAAAATACACCAGATTAGTTCAACAACTTCAGCTCATGAAGAAAGCACAAATATATCCATATGGAAGTTACACAAACTTCCCTCAAAATCTATGTATATAAGTCACTCAGTCTTTTATAATTTAGTTATTGGGTCTGCTGAATAAAAAATGCCAAGTATCACTCTCACCAAAGACATTTTGTTCAGATTGAATAATTGAATATATCCTTTTATATTTGCTTTAAGTAAGTACTAGAATACAAGTAAAAGGTTTAATTTATAGCATAAATTAAGACAAATAATGAACGATAAGAAAATTGTTCTTCAACATAAAGACTTTTGTTAAATGGTTCAATAAACTTTATGAAAACATACTTTTATTATTTTCAAGTTGTAGAAGGAAAGAAATAGTATTACCAAAATGGCCTGACCCTTTTCTTGATTTCCTTCTTCAACTTAAAATCATCTAATACCACTCTAGTTTCCCAAAGTAATCCAATCTTCTGTTCCTAAGATTTTTAATATATTTTTGTTGTTCTTTCTCCTAGAGAACAAGATGGAAGCAATGGATCTACAGCTTTTAAGAAAATACTTGCGGCAAACTACATTAGGTGCCCTTGGTGAACTCAACAAATACAAATGTAATAAATAAGAGGGCTATCTTTCAATACTTCTTTATATTTTTAGTTTCAACCTTTCTTTCCTTACAATCATTTCACTCAGAATTTGGCAAAGGTTTAAAGTACTCTGTTCTTTTGACCTTTTGTTCAATAAAATCTCTGGGTACAGATTAATTTACTTTGCAAATATTTATTGTTGTTTCACCTGGCTTCAAATGGGACCTGTAGTCTCTTTTATAAATGAATCAGGGGTTGCCTGGCTTCTCCAAACCTTGTGGATTACTTTTATTCCAAACCGAAATGATATCTTACAATTTTCTGCTGGTATGTCCCTAGGGAATCTGATATTCCTATGAATTCTATTTCTGCAGAAATAGCTCTATTTTTCTTTTACTCTCAGTAAAGATACAATGTTGATAAAGTCTAAGCCTCTGAAGCCCGGGCTTTCTGCTTTTCACACCTTCATATAGTACATTTCCAAAGCACATTATAAGTTAGGCCAGGGGACTATTCTTTGCTCACTGGAATATCCTCACTGGTGAGCTTTCATTCAGCATTGAGTATGTCACTGTTTTGCCTTAGTTGAGTTTAACTGTGAAAATTACATGAACATATTTTACTGTAAGAATACTTGACTTCAATAAAATGGTCTGTCTTTTAGCAATACAAAATGACAAAACTAAGAGCAGTTTAGACAATATGAATAGATTACATTTGAATGATAGGGTAAGAGACCTGGAAATGAGAAAATGAAGACCAAAGAGTATTGTATGACTAAGTAGGAAAGGACTGTCTTCCATTAAAGGAACGAAGAATCCTGCAAAATGTTTGAGCTTCTTAATTTATTGTTTGTGGTTCGGGGCATTTTTGTCTTTCAAAGTACTACGAGAAGGACAATTTTTTTGTGTGCTTACACTATTACAGAGGTTTTCTTGACTGAAGTTTGAACTATTCTGTTTTCTTCCCCAAACAGTTTTAGTGGCCTCTGAATCACATAGCTCTGCTTATCACAAGGAAAGTTCCATTGCCTAGTTATAATTTTCAGTATTATTTGTAAATTTTTGGTTTCCTGCACAAAATATTTGACTGAATTCTGTGGGAGAATGCTCTTATACACTATAAATATTTGTAATTCATATTGGTTTAATAAAATGCTGTTGACCAGTAGCCAGGCAGGAAGTATATGTGGGGCAACCAGACTGGGAGAATTCTGGGAAGAGGAAAGCCTCAGGCATGGTCGCCATCCAGACACAGAGAAAGCAAGATGTGAATGTCTTACTAGGAAAAGGTACCAAGCCATGTAGCTAAACTGACAAAAGTTATGGGTTAATTCAACTTATAACAGCTAGTTAAAAGGCCAAACACTTTATAATTAACATAGTTTCTGTGTGATTATTCCAGTCAGGGTTCAGAAAACAAAAGCAGAGAGAGTCAGTCTCAATCTACAATTTGAGGATCTGAGGATTGAGGAGATGGTTTACAGATCATAGCTATGGTTACCATGGTGGAGAAATTATGTTGGCAAGAGTATAAAGTGGATCATTATCTCGTGTATGAAAATAGGTAACAGAGAATGATAATACTGATTCTTAGATTTCTTCTTCTTTATACTCAGTCTAGAAGCCTAATCTATTATATACTGTCTTTCACCTTCAAGATATGTCTTGTCTGTCTGGTTAAATTGAAAAAATAAAATGAGAAAACAATAAAAAACTTTTATAGACAAGCTTGGAGGTAGGTTTCTTTGGTAATCCAAATTATGTTATAACAGAACAAAATATATTGGGAATGAATATATTAGTTTACCAAACATAAATTATTCTGCGATTGAAGATCCTAAGTAAAATTAATTCACGTAGCCAGATTTCCAATGCAAATTTAATATACAAACTCAAGTTTGGACAAACACCTTTCCAGCACCCCAGCTGAACTTACGTCCTTGGATTTTCCCTAGAGCAATGTGCCTTACTTACTCTCTTTGAGGAGTGGATGAGGGATGGAGTGGCAGGTTATGTGGAGGGAAGGGGATGGGGTAATGGAGTGAAAACTGGGATTGGTATGTAAAATGAAAAAAGATAGTTTTTTTAAATTAATAAAATAAAAAAGAAAGAATATGATTTGTGACTGAACTACAGGTTTTACATACCTGGGATTATTTGCCCACTGAAGCATCACTAGAGGCACAAAGGTTAGTTGAACCCTATTTCACACATGGTGTCACTGGGCAAATCACAAAGGAATTGGGACTCCTGAGTAGTTAGACCCTGTAGTTTCTAATATAATAGGCCAAAGGTCATTTAAATATGATGTTCTTGGATCTTAATGATCCAAAGGAATATAAAAGAAGATTGGTAATTAATTTAGTACTGAAGGGTGAATCACGCTGCTGCCATAGACCCAATGGTGAAAAAGAAAAATAAATTGATATCACTTTGCTTGGATTCAGAAATCTGGTATACCATAAACATGTTTCACATTATTTTCATAAAATACTGAATATAATTTTATGTAGATATAACTAAAGACAAAATAAATCACCAAACCTGAACATAGACATTAAATATTCACGCTAACAGACAATAAGAAATATATCAATGTGAAAAATGATGGACGGATTAGAAATCTGCATAAAGCTGTTGTTTACCAAGCTTGAGTTTGCTATTCATTTGTTTTTGTTTCTTTGGCTAGTTGACTAAAGAATGTCTCTAATATTGTAGTCACTTCAATAAATACTCAGCCCTCTCACCTTCAAACTTCCATTTACTGTAAGGTTATAGTCTTCCAGACATCCAGTTCCTCGATGTCGTCTAAAGCATTCAGTACTGTACCTTCAGTTCTATAGAAAAGACTGAAAGCAAAATTTCTACAAGTGCTAAGAAAGGATGTGAAACAGAGTCTCCTACTGAGTCAAGCACTTTGCAGAGGAAACAAATAAAAATCATGGGGGAAAAAGTCTCACTTATCTTTTAGCAAAAGCATAGGCCACACTGTACAAAACAGAAAAGGGAAGAATTTAGAGATAAACATTTTAGAACTCAAACATCATGAATGATGTGCATGCTGTAAACGTAATGTTTCTTTATACAAAAATTCTATTGACACCATTCAACTAAAATCCATTTACCTTATTTTTGTCAGCATTTTTTTGAAAGAATTCTCATCTGTACTTTTCCATTTCTGAATCATTTGCAATTTTCTGGTAGAGCAGCTTTATCCACAATGCTAAAAAGTAAAATGCATTTGTTGAAAATTTTAAATATAAGTGTGCACAAAAAATATTGATTTAAAATTCATTACGCAGCAACCAGAAAAGATAATTTAGCACAGTGTGGTGTTTTGACTTCAAAAGTAATTTTCTGTGATTAGGCACTCTTTTTCTTTGTTGTATTTATTGCTGCTAAAAACACACAGAAACTTTTTATTTGATTGTTTCAGGTTTCAAAGTTGTGGTTGTCTCTAACTCACCCATTCGTCCAGTTTGCTGGGGGAGCACCTTAAGTTTCTGCCAATACCCATTCTTGATGGAATATACTGGAATGCCTTAAAGATATTTTCTCTTTCTTGAAGTACTGTGTTTGATATTTATAAATTATATATTTATACATTTTATATAATATATAACTTATATTATAATGCATATAGACATGCATATACATATCCATCATTTATACTACATGCATTTGGTTTTTACTATTGTCTAGAATTCTTGTCAGGGAGTTAACAAAGAACAGGAAAAAATGATTAAAATAATATGATAAAAATGTTTATTTTTAAATGAAATACATGATTTTCCCCAAGATGGTCATTATAAGATGCAATATCTTTTATCTGCTGACTACAATCTTTCTACCAAATCTTCTACAAAATGATCCTTGAGCCATAGGTATGGGGATGTTTTGTAGATCTGTTTATTTGGGAATAGTATCTACAGTTCTGCATTTTGATTAGTTGTGGTTTTATGTAATGATTTCCAGCTGTTTTAAAGAGAAGCTTCCTTGATACACAGCACTACACACTTATGTGGATATAATGACAGATACATTGAATGTATTTAAGTATTGTGCCTATTCAGTAAAGTAGTTGCTGTAGTTTCTTTTCTATGCCCTTTGGCTTCAGTGTACCTCAGTAATTGACTAGGATTCTTTGACCATGCTACACTTTTCTTCTGTTGAATGGCCCAAGCATTTTGGTTGCTGCATTTCATAGGCCTTATAGTTTGGCAGGTTGGTTGGCTGTTTCCCTTGTTTGAAGCTTTCATCTCATCTTCTAATACAATAATGCAGAAAGAAGACTTTAAAATCACTTCCAGTTCGGAGACCTAAGGACTCCGTGATTGAAGTGCATGATATTCTCAGAAGTAGGAACTTGCCTTCCACTATTAGGCGTAGCAAAACCATGGGCAATAGCAATAGCTGGTATGTTTGGGGAGTCCTTGGAACAACCCTGTTTCATGCATAGTGCTTGGATGTCGCTTAGATTGTCTTTGGCTCTTGGAGGAAGAATTGCCAGCTCATATGTGAAAATTTCATATCGTTAATCTAATATAACTAGAAATATTTTCACTGGTTAATGGATTGCTTTATAGATAATTCAATTGGTTATTTAGATATGAAATATTAGTCATCAAGGAACTATGATTTACAATTGTTAGTAAATGTTATTTAAGTACGTGCCAATTGAGATAATGTAAAATGAAAGCATTCATATTTGGGTAAGTTAATTTACATAAGTACTCAATAAAATGTATTTCTAGATTTGTAAACCACTAAGTATTAAATGTAGAACATTATATAGTAGAAATTAAGGTTTAGTTTTGCCTAAAGATATGTAGTGTTTCCAGCCTTATTTATTTATTTATATGATTATACTTTTTTACATTAATATGATTTTGTATTTTAAAAGAGTTATTTATTTTTGTACAAGGCATTTATCTTACTAGTTTTACTGGTACAATTTATCTGAATTGCTAATGTAGATTATCTTTATTTTGTCTATTTCTGAAGGCTATTTCCATTGTATAAAGCATCATATATATTAATAGGGGTTTTCGCCATGTGGAAACATCCCATTATCTTTTGCTTGATATTGACTCTTGTAAATGTAGTACCCATTTTTGCCCTACTATTGTTCACATTAACTACCTCCGTAAGTGTGGATTTGTGATTATATGATCAATATATATCTGTGATCTATCTCTATCTATCATCTATCTATCTATCTATCTATCTATCTATCTATCTATCTATC
>NC_022027.1:40419770-40421236 GCF_000317375.1 Microtus ochrogaster | reverse complement strand
ATCCACCCACCTGTCCATCTATCTATCTATCTATCTATCTATCTATCTATCTATCTATCTATCTATCTATCTATCTATCATCTATCTATCTATTCATCCATGTTTATTT
The DNA here is from genome assembly GCF_000317375.1 of Microtus ochrogaster. Classification (NCBI taxonomy): domain Eukaryota; kingdom Metazoa; phylum Chordata; class Mammalia; order Rodentia; family Cricetidae; genus Microtus; species Microtus ochrogaster. Next base: position 40,421,127 of record NC_022027.1, on the reverse strand, counting down.
CTTACAATCTTTAAATATACAAATCCAAAAAAAAGGTGAAGAAAGCAAAAGACTTTTTGTTTATCATGATTCAAGGAACAAAGAAAGTAGTTACCATCTTAATACAAATGACACCAAGTAGCCCCTTCCTATGTCAAGATATCCTGTACTAGCCACAGGTTAAGTTAAATCGCCTGTCAATAACCATGAAGAAGCATGACTAGGTCTGAACTCTCTTACCTGGAGTCAAGGAGTCAAGGTGAAACAAATCTACTTCTATGGGCTACCACATCTATCTATCTATCTATCTATCTATCTATCTATCTATCTATCTATCTATCTATCTATCTATCTATCTATCATCTATCTATCTACCTATCTATTGTCTATAACTCCATATCTCTGTATCTGTGCATTACCTGTTGGGCAGTTATCTATCAACCTAGCTTCCATCTGTCATTTTTGTATTTTCTTTACTATTCCAGATATCACTCCTGCTCCACCACTGAGCCACAAAGACAGTGCGGCTTTCTGAGAAGGGATTGTCTCTCAGCGTTTTGCGATCTTTCTATACAGGCCTGACCTTGATCATACTACTTTCCTGCTTCAGGTTCCTTATTTCAGGGTTACAGAGTGTGCTAATCTCAGAGATGCATGATTATCACATTTGAATGATAGTATTTACTTATCTGCTTTTCAGTTTTATTCTGATTTTTGATTCCTATCATTGTTATATTTCATGTCTTCTTTTTGAATCTGTTATGTATAGTAAAGGCCATTTTAAGATTCAGAGTTATTTATTTTTCTTCTGTTTTTTGTTTTCTTTCTAATTAGGACTTTTACTTAATTATTTTATATATTTAATTATTATTTTATATTATAGGAAAAAACTAAAATTTGATTTTTATTTCTTGCCTTAGTCAAGTGTTGGGACTAATTGAGTCCTGGCTTTCAGCTGCTCTTCCCTGTCTAGAGCCTTCTAATTGAAGTTACTAGAAGCTGTGCCTAGTTTAGAGGATCAGAGGATGGGATTTTCACCCGTTGGCCATTGACTGCATGTATTTAAGCCTCCATGTTCCTATTAAAGAGCGGCTTTTGGTACCAGTGTTGGAAGGTCTGTGTGTCTGTCTGTCTCTGCGTGTGTATTCTCAACTTCCAGCCCCTTGCCCGAAGCTTGCGGACTGGGTTCTAGAGCTTAGAGTGCAGACGGGGGCTGCCATGCGAGGCAGTCAAGAACAGGGCAGAGGTTCTTTCAGAGTTTCAGCAGCTAATATAAACATCTTTGTTTTGTTTTGTTTTTTTGTTTTTTTCTCTGTGGTTTTGGAGCCTGTCCTGGAACTAGCTCTTGTAGACCAGGCTGGTCTCGAACTCACAGAGA
>NC_022027.1:40413270-40419285 GCF_000317375.1 Microtus ochrogaster | reverse complement strand
TGTGTGTGTGTGTGTCTGTGATTTTTAAACACTGTCATAAACTATTGAGATTGTTCTGATCTTCCAAATTTCTGCATAAGACCTAATATTAATCCTTTAGTTTGACTTAAATATCACTCTTAATTAAATCAGATTTAAATTCCACTGAAACTGTGATAAAACTATAGTAGCTATTTATATTAGCTGTCTCTCATCCCTGATGCTGTGATCTCCCACAACTTATAATACTACACTAACATCGATTGAGAATGTCACAAGAAATTGTGATTTTCATTGTGTCTTTCTTTGTTGCTATTTTCTTGTTGCTATTAATTAAACAGGTCTTTTATAATCTATTTTTCTCTGGACCTGGAGTGGTTCTTTTAAAGGCATTCTATTATTCTTTAATATGACATATTCAGTGATATATTTAAGTTGACAAGGGAACTACCAAAAACAAACATTCTGATTATGCAAAACTAACTTAATGTTGTGTAAAATAATTTAATTAGCTAAAATTAATAGACCATTTAGTCATCTGAGCAATCTTTCTTCTGTGAGAATAATATTTGATTCTCTGAACAAGAATTAACTGTTATGAACTGACCCTTTGCTATGCTATCTGTTTTCTTCTCACATAACATGGAGCTTAAATGTACACTAATATTTGTTGCAGTCAAATCAGTTGTTTAACCCTTATAAATAATAAAAACATTTCTAAGGAATTGCTTTGTATGTTCTTATTCACATGATATAGTTAATACACACATTGGATGTTTGAATTTGGAATAAGGGAGTTTGGATTTGTGAAATAAATTATAACAAGCCGCCATATTTATCACTGTTTATTAGTATATATTTGTTATTTTTTTCTAATCTGTAAAAATGTTGTCTCTAACTACATTTGTTATTTTTTCTCTTCTCTTCACTGTAGAGACAGAGTAAGAATTCTGCTTATTTTGTGTACTAAGAAATTTATTTAAAATGCCAAATATAGGAAAGTATAAAAACAAAGTTCTCCACTATTCCCTCTGAAGTATTTTCTATAGGTCATAAAATCAACTTCACTTGTGCTCTATTATTTAATAATTCATAAATGAAAACTCCATTACATATTATTTAAACCTCATTGCTATAACCTTATTGCTAAAATTTCTCTAATGAAATCTGAATCCATTTCCATATCAATTGGAATAAATGAGCTAAATATAGTTTCACAGTAGAAAGGTCAACAGTGTTACACATTTAAGGTAAGTGCTCACTAAGAGTAGTAGGGCAGTTTCAATGAGTAATTACTTCTTACTATCAATCATTTGACTACTTGATTCTTAGTTGATGGCACTGCTTTTGAGGCTTAGAAGTTACCATATTTACTTGTCACTATAGGTAGGATTTGACAGGGCATATCTTTGTACTATTTTTTATCTTACTCTTTATTATTATCTGACTTATATTTGATTTATAATATATGACATCTCAGCTTTTTGTCCTTGCTGATTCTACCCACCTTTTGCCATACCTCCTCACCATGATGGGCAAAATAAATCTTTTCTTTTATAGATTGCCATTAGGCATGTTTTATCTTACTAATAGAAAAGCCACAATACAGAGGTTGGTGATAGAGTGTGGGATGTTGTTGTGAAAATTCTGATCATGCTGGGTTTTAGAACAATGCAGATGACTGTAATTTGGACCAGAAAAGTGATTAAACATGTTAAGTTCAATTTGTTATTATAGCAAAATCCTAGGGACAGTAGTGGTGAGAAGAATTTGGACTGTAGAGACCAAGTTTAACAAATGGAAGAAAAGAGTGATATTGGAAACGGGGTTAGAGGATATTCTTGTGATATTTTTGACAAATAATCTGACTGTCTTTTGCCTTTATCCTGAGTACTTGTATGAGGGAATATTTAAAAATGATAGATTAATTTTTTTGATGGAGCAAATTTCAAGACTTCACAATATTGTGTCTGGACCATGCTTAATGCTGCTAATAGTACATTGCAAAATAGAACAATGGGGTAGAAAACATAAAACACATATTAAAGAGAAAAACAGAGCACTAATTCAAAGCATAGCTATGACAAAAAAAATGGAAATAAATTACAGTGAAATGTATCCAGACTACAAGGAGACTGTTCTAATATAACTAATATTAAAGTATGCTTGCTTGTCCATATGTTACTGATTTTGTAAAATATACTCAATAACTCTCAGAAAGTTTATATATTATTAAGAATGTACAAAATAACATAAAGATGCCTACTATATTTTTAACTTAAAACTTTAATTGACATATTCAGTGTTTATTTATCTTTTTATTTTTTTAATTTTTTAAAAAATATTTATTTATTTATTTATTATGTATACAATATTCTGTTTTGCGTATATGCCTGCGGGCCAGAAGAGGGCACCAGACCTCATTACAGATGGTTGTGAGCCACCATGTGGTTGCTGGGAATTGAACTCAGGACCTTTGGAAGGGCAGGCAATGCTCTTTACCGCTGAGCCATCTCTCCAGCCCCGTATTCAGTTTTAAAAATAATCTTTCAGATATAGTTATACAATTTTCTCATAACCATCTTGAGTTCAGTATGCTGTATAGTTTTAGGGGCAGTATTCCATTCGCATGCTCTACTCCTGACCCTCCCAGTATTCTATCTGCAATGAATCATCTTCTCTTTTAATCCTTCTCCATTATTTTATAAGAGTACTGTAACACTTTTTATCACTCATCACTGTCACTGCTATGGTCTCAAAGATTATCCTGTTTTCAACGAGCAATTGGTCTGCACTATGAAGAGAGTTTAAAAGGTTGTTTTATAGTTTTCATTATACTGACACACCCCAGTTTGTGTCTATTCATTCATTGACTGACAGGTCAGTACCATGCATTGTAGAGTCTGAATAATTCCTCAGTGAGATGAGAGTCTGGGTAGCATGATGAGGACTTGATTCAGTGTCTGTGCTGGGCAGCGTGTTTGCATGTTCCTGAAAACAGGAGTGAGGAAAGAAATAGACAAGAGACAAAAGACAGAGTCAGGAGGGCTTTCAGTGAATACTGCAACAGTCTCAAGTTTATTTCTCATAATTCTTATATACCCCAATCAAAAAGAGAGGGCAATAGACGTCTCTCCCATGATAGAAGGGACAAAGAAGCATAATTACATTTCAAAACACCTAGTAACCATGGTCTAAGTCAAACAACCTGTTGTCTGGTCTTTGAATAGCGAAGTATCCAGTAGTCACACCTTTGGCCAAACATCCTGTTATTTGACCAAGAGGAATAACGATAGGTTTGACCTCTTTGAACTTTAGAGAAGATGAAAGGGATTTAAAACATTGGGGTCCCAAAGTTCAGTTTCCTTTGGGCATACATCCAAGAAAAGTAGTGCTAAATTTCACAATCTCTGTCTATTTAGTTTCTTTATAAGAGTTACATTACTTTTGTAATAACTGCATAAATATTTATTCACATCACTTCCATAATATGCAAGTGTTTGTTTTTACAATTTTGTGAGCATTTTCTATCTATTGTCATGCAAATGGTAATATAATTTCCATTGAAATTTGCATAGGTAGAGAGCAAGGAAGACCTTCAGTTTAAGAGAGGAAGTGGGGATATATAAGAAATCACACATTGACATACAAATAGAATGAAAAATCTTTTTTTTTTTTTTTTTTTGGTTTTTTCGAGACAGGGTTTCTCTGTGGCTTCGGAGCCTGTCCTGGAACTAGCGCTGTAGACCAGGTTGGTCTCGAACTCACAGAGATCCGCCTGCCTCTGCCTCCCGAGTGCTGGGATTAAAGGCGTGCGCCACCATTGCCCTGCTGAAAAATCTTTTATCACTCGCACACACGTACACATACGACAACTTAATGATTTCCTTAAGTTTCAACACAGTTAAAAATCATAGACACCATTTTTCTTTTTTATTATTTTCTCAGTGGATTTGAAGAATGTTTTAGGGACTCTTGTAAACTCTGCTTCTAACTTGAAGCTTCAGTTTAGGCATATTTATTTATAATTGCCTGTGTGTGTGTGAATGTATGTTTTTACTCACATGGAAGTACACAATTAAGAATGTGCAAAGATATCAATTTTTAGACGTCTTCCATATTATATATGGAATTCCATATAAATATATGCACCCTTAACTCTTTGCAGATAATCCCCATATCCCCTCCCACACAAATTCACATCTTCTCTCATTAAAAAAAAACCCAGGACATCATAATTATAGGAAAAAGAAGAATAAGAACGAGAAGAAGAAGGAGGAGGAGCAGGAGCAGGAAAAGGAGGAAGAGAAGAAGAGTAATTCAGAATAGGACAAAATGAAGAACTCCTAGGCTGAGAGGGTAAGTTAACACAAGCATGTACCTTCTTTTTGATTCAGAGTCTCTCGCTACTCTGAAGCTCATCAAATACACTAGATTGACTTTTAGTAAGCCCTTGTGATCTGATTGTCTCCAGATCCAGTTCTGGAATTCCATGAATATGCTGCTATACCTGGCTTTTTATACTTTTTGGACTCTGAAGTACCAAATTCAGATTTTTATGTTTGCATGGTAAATATTTTACTAACTGAATTATCTTCCTATTTTCCTCATTTAATAATTTATAATCATCTAGTCTATCAAGACAAATTCCATACAATATTCTCTTACAATATGACTAGTGCAATATTTTCCCATTTCATTGCTTTAATATTGATCTCATTCTATAATATTCATAACCCTAATTTTAAATATTTTTGACTTATTAAATCTGATAATTGTATTATTTGAGAATTGTTTCATAAGAGAATATTAAGTTGTCTCCTATCATTCATATAGCAATACTTCATAAAACACTCATGAAAATTACTTTAAATGTATAAAGCAGACATTAAAAATCTCAATGAGCATATAATGAACACAATTAAAGAACAAAAGGGAAATTAGTAAAATGAGTGTTTCTATTTCCAGCTATCCAGTGAATGTTTGTCAATGGGCACTTATTCTTATAACTGAAAAAACATATTTAAACTCTTAGAAAAATTATCACATCTTTGTCCTTGATGAAGTATATAATTACAGTGGGCACAAATATAAATCTCCAAAAGATTGTATTTCATAGCGAAGTGAGAAAAATAATGAAAGTTATATATCAAAAGGAATAGTGAAGAGAAATCTTTGTCTTGTCCTTTGATTTAAAACCGAAATATATGAAACTCATCAACACAAACATTGCTGGTGAGATGTGAGACTTCATGATGTTTATCATTAAATACAGTCATAATTTTTTGTGCTAGTTTGATACATGTTGCTGTGATAAATATAATGACCCAAAGCAGCTTTGAGGCTTTATGTATCTTTTTTTGCCCCGTTTTTTGAGACAGGGTTTCTTCATGTAGCTTTGGGGCCTGACCTGGGACTAGGTCTTGTACAAGCCTGGCATCAAACTCACAGAGATCTGCCTGCCTCTGCCTCTCGAGTGATGAAATTAAAGGGATGCATCAACACTGCCTGTCAGATTTATGTATTTTATAGCTTATGCTTGATCATTAAATGAAGTAAGGCAGAATGTCAAGTAGGAACGGTGGCAAAAACCACAAAGGAAAGCTGCTTATTAACTTCTTTTTGGCTTGCCCAGGACAATAGCTTTCCATTTCCCTAACATGACTATGGCCACTTGCGCAGAAAATTCATATTCAATTGGATACACTGCAGTAGAGTTTATTTAATATAGTTACTGATTTTAACTTTAGTATTAAAAATTATGTGAACTATATTTGAGAAAAAATATTCTCAGTCTGTACTAACAATTGCTAAATATAAAATCACATTTAAGACTACAAATGCATAATTCAAGAATAATAACCCCCATTTCATAGACAATGTTTATTCGAGTTTGGTATTTCTTCCTTTTATGATATTAAACAAAACATTTAAAATTGCTAACAAAGCACATACTGATCACATGCTACATTTACCATTTCAGAAGACTGTGGTCTGAGAATTAAAATAAAACTTTTATTCCCCAACATGTTTTTT
>NC_022027.1:40410230-40411400 GCF_000317375.1 Microtus ochrogaster | reverse complement strand
TAAATTTCTTTTCAGCTTGTTGTGTCTCCACTGCATGGATCTTTGTAGGACCCTGAAACTCTGAATAGAATTCTTTATTTGATAAGCAATTTGTCTATCTGCTGAAATCAAACTATCGGTCTTTTTGTTTATGGTGAGCTATAGTTGTATTTTATCTTATGTTGTTTTTATAGACCTTCCCAACTGACTAAACCATCATTGATATTCAAGGAGCATTTGATGAATGAGAAAACAAATAACTGTTTCTCTAGATTCCTTAAAAGTTGGCTGCAGTAAAGAAGATTCTGGAAAGTTTTTGATTAGCATTAAGTATAGGTATTCTACACTTTTTTATTCTACTGTTATAGGTATCAGGTCTTTCTTAACAAGAATTCAGCATTTAACTAAACTGATAAGTGTGAACACCTTAATGCTTTATGAGTCATTATCCATTTATTTCTATTCAGCATGATTTTAAGTGTATTCAGATTTTAAACATGATATGCACAATAACATTAATCCAAATATTTGATTACCTGTAAAAACATATTTCTCTGTCATTAAGATAACAGATGATTTATTATTCTTGTACTGAATTAAAGTTCCTGCTAAATGAATCTATTTAAATCTAACATTAAACTCTCATTCTGACTGATTAATATCCACTGATAACTTCTGATACTGAATTATTATGTTTAATGGTTGAGAATCATCACATTCATGTCAGGGCTGAATCAGTAACTAACACACAACATTTTGTACTTGTCAAGATATTTGTTCCTTATCATTTATAAGGGATATTTAACACTGTAGTTTTCTGTTATGATATATCTAAACAACAATAAATATTTCTCTTTGGGAAGAAAGGTTGTTTCAGTGTTATCACACATTGTATTTTCTAATTTTGAAATTTTATGGACAATGAGGAACTAAAAGTAAATAAAATATCTTAAAATAATCTCTTTTATTTTTAAGGCAATAAAGCAGTAATCTGAACCCTGATCATTTGCTATCATAAAAATACCCCCATCATAGGAAGTCCTGTGTTATGGTCCAGCCAGTCGTTGCTACTAAATTTACTAGTAATCAGTCTATAGCAGTTGAAACACACTGCTATTTGTTGCTTTGCTTTCCCATTTCTCCTACAAACAGTTAGTTCCTCTTCATTAACTGTAAGCTAAAAGTAACCTG
>NC_022027.1:40407329-40409615 GCF_000317375.1 Microtus ochrogaster | reverse complement strand
AGAGTTAGCCAATAAGAGGCTAGAGATAATGGGCCAAGCAGTAATTTAATTAATACAATTTCTGTGTGTTTAGTTTGGGTTTATGCTAGCCGGGCAGGTGGGACCAAAAGCAGGCCCTCCCCCATCAACACTGGAAAGCAGTTTCTATGCCTGAATCATGTAGGCCAGGATACTATTACGTAAAACGGTGGGGGTGAGTGCCAAAGTGCTGCTCTCAAATGTGAAATACTAATAGTAACAGACCTCCTTCTCCTAAGAACACATATGAAACACAATCTGACATTGTATTGTTTTCTAACTGCCTGGTTACCAGGCCTTTTTAAAAAGGTCAGAAAAATGTTATTTGTACTTAACATTTTATTGGAAGAAATTTCTGAGAATTCAGAAAATGAAGAATTCTAAAAGAAGATATCACTACTAAAACCCACACATTTGTTAAAAGTATTCCGAGATTTGTGTGATTTCTTTTTCTCAATCTCATTTTCATCATTTTTTGACCTTCCTTACAGATTGGTTGCAAATATTAAACAACTATTTCATTAGTTCTTTCTATCTAATTGCATCACCAGTGGTTTTCTTCATAATTTCTTCACCTTTTTAGGTCACAGATGCCTGAAAACAAATTGGTTCCAGAAAAAGACATTTCAGTCTTGGGCTGGCTGACTCGCTCAGAGAAGAAACACATTCTTTTCTAAATCTGGCAACCTGTTTTGGTATCCATAGGACAGAAGGAAAAAACAGCCTCTATAAGTATCCTCTCACCTCCACGTGTTGGTGTATGCATGCCTCCTTCCCTACACAATACACAATAATATATATGTTTTCAAATGGTTTTAAAGGAAATTTTATTTGTATTTTCTTTCCTTCCTACTGAGGTATTTGATAGTGGTAGTGCAGAAACCTTTAAATTTCTCATGAGACACTGATGCTATGCCCTATTTTTGGTTTTCTCTGTTTTAAAGTAATAATGAAATGAAGGTCGAGTAATGTAACCTTTAGAATATTGATTTTCTTTGAAACAATCTTGGCCAGTATAGAAGGCTAGGTTGTCAGATGATACCTAGAGATTCAGATGATACCTCGAGATTCTCAAAGACCAAAATGAATAAAAATAAATGTGTAAAAGTCTTAAGAGCCCCTTACAAAGACCTTTACGAATGTCTCACAGCAAATTACACAAAGAGAACTGCACAAGGTTTGCTATTAACTGCTACAAACTAAGAGCTGTGAAACTATTAAACTCTGGATGAACTAAAAAATCTTGTCTTAGGAGAAGTTAACATATATACCTATTAAATATTCATGTTTATCAAAGGCAAAGAAGATGTCATTTACATCATTATTCAATTGATTTACTTATAAATATGATATAATTTTATGAAACTACACATTGCATTACCAAAGTCCTAGTCAATACGGATGGGTGATAACTATCATTTAGATATCTGGGGCAATTTGGAAACTGGAACTCATATCTTTGCCACATGGAATCCAGGCTGCCTTTTAGTGCCTTTGCAAGTTACAGACCCTCCTCTCCCAACCTACAGCCTTTTCATCCCTAGTTTCTACTTTGTCCTCGGTTTGTTTTCAACTTTACTACCTGTTCTGCTGCATGCACTGAAAATTATTCAGACACATATTCTACTACTCAAGAAACACATACCTCTATATTTCCCTCATGCCCCATTTATTAAAAGGATAAGTATTATGAAAGACAAATATATGTAAGCATATGGATTCTTTATAACCAGATAATTTCAGCTATAGTAGAAACAAATACATTTTTCACAATCATGTTAGATTATAAATGGAAAATATTGAGTCAAAAATGGTTACATAATGAGGAAAACAGTAGGTTTATACATAGAAAAACAGATTCAGAGAGAGTAATGGAATTCAACATTCCTAGACATGTAACATCCTTCGGTGCCCATGGTAACTTCTTTCATTACTCATTCAAAATTTATACAAAAAAGTCATAATGCAGCATCTTCTTTTAAGAATAAAATTATTTTTATTTTTTAATATCAAAACATTGCCCAAGAATATACAGACACACACACACATATATACATATATACATGCAAATCCACACAACATATATAGAGAGGTATACATCCAAACAATTTAACATAAGCAACAGATTAATTATACAAACATCTATAAGTTACAATTAAAAACCTTAAAAACCTTAATATGATTTGAATTTTGGTACTTTCATATATTCATGTAACCAATATACCATGTTTCTGTGTAAGACCTGTATGAGTTAGTTAGGTCATGAGA
>NC_022027.1:40402198-40403469 GCF_000317375.1 Microtus ochrogaster | reverse complement strand
TGCCATTATTTGGGTTTTCATTTTTGAATAAGCAGGACCATCGGTAGTCCTTATGCCCTCTGCCTCTGTCTGGTGGAAGTTACCTACTCTTGCCTTCTATGGAAACTGCCCATGCCCTGCCCTCCCTCTTTGAAGAAGACTGTTCCTTTTGGTGGGAGGAGATAGGTGTTGGACTTCTGCACAAGCAGAATTTGTAAATCTTAAGTAAAGGACAAGCAGAAATCAAATTGTAATCTCTGACACCCCCCCCCAATAAAAATATTAAAAAGGGAAAAAAAAAGAAAGCTTTCAGGGTTACTTTGCCTCTCGCTGCCTTACTTTTCACTGTGTATTTCCCATACCTGGTATTTACAGATAACCAGAAAAACCCTATTTTACATATTTTTTTTCCAAATTCTAAATGTTGCTCAAAACAGTTGTATAAAAGCAAAGATAAATTTGTAGACTAAATCATTCTGTAGATAAGGAGGATGATATTTCAGAAATATTGACTTTGATTTCAAACAAATCTGTCAGAATGTAAAATGTAATTTTGAAATGATATCAATCAAGATCTATTTATGATTCAGTTGTCAAAACTAGTCATTTATTTGTTTAATCTTGGATATTCTGATATGATAGCTGATCCATCTTTATCTCCCTTCTGGATTATTGCTTCAGCCTCCAACTTCTCTGTGACTTTACTCTGACTTGTTTCTGTCGATTCTTTATAGAGAAGCCACTATGATATTGTCTATACATGAGAAAATACATGCCAATCTCTAGTCAAAATCCACTTAGAAGCTTCCATTTGTAGTAAAAATCAAGTCCTTTTTGTAACATCTGAGATGATTTGCCCACAGTGATATGTTCTCACTCATGATCAAATCTAGCATATTTAAGTCCTCCAGTCTGCATGGCCATTTGACTCATTACATTTCCTGAAGTTTCTCTAAAACTCCAAGTAGGCTTTTCCCTGAGGTTGTTGGTATATTTTTTTCATTTGAGTTTGTCATTCTAAATATGTCAGTCTTGCAAGTTCTCCTGTCACTCTCATGCACTTGTTAATAAACCACTCTTTCTAAGCCTTCTCCTGCCTTTCTTATATAAAATGGCATCCTGTAGCATTCCTGTCTGAGTCATTGAAAAAATCAGTTATATTTACAATCTAGGATTCACTGATATATACTTTACTGTGTGATAGTGGTTTGTTTTCATTCTCACCGTGGCTATCTTAGTTATGGTTTCTATGGCTAAGATAAAACATATCCAGAAGCAACTTCTGTAGAAAA
>NC_022027.1:40397942-40401983 GCF_000317375.1 Microtus ochrogaster | reverse complement strand
TAAATAAAGAAGCTGCTTGCCCTGATAGGTTAAAACATAGGTGGGAGGAGTAAACAGAACAGAATGCTGGGAGGAAGAGAAAGTGAGCTCAGACTGACAGCTCTGCTCTCTGGAGCAGAGACTCCATGCTCCCGGCTCCTGGGCAGACGCGGGGATAGCTCTGCTCTCTGAGACACACGCGATGAAGCTCCGACCCAGGATGGAAGTAGGGTAGAATCTTCCTGGTAAGCACACCTTATGGGCTACACTAGAAATGGGCTAGTCCAGGTGTGAGAGTTAGCCGAGAAGAGGCTACATAGAAATGGGCCAAGCAGTATTTAAAAGAATACAATGTCCGTGTACTTATTTCGGGTAAAGCTAGCTGGGTGGCAGGACACAGCCCACCGCTCCTATTACTACAATGGAGAACTGTTGCTTAGTGGCTTGAGATTCATGACTTGCTCAGGTTGCTTTCATGTAGCACCAAAGACCACTAGTCCAGAAGTGACATTCCGCAAAGTGAGATGGACCCTTCTACACCAATCATTAATCAATAAAATTTCCTATAGTCTTGCAAGAATATCAGTCTACTGGGAATGTTTCTTCAATTGAGGTTCTATTTTCCAAAATGACTTTAGCTTATGTAAAGCTAATATAAAAATCAGACAGCACAATGTAGTATCCTTCTTCAATGTCCTAAAGTTATCAAGTTATAATTTTATGAAGAAAAACAAACAAAGAAAACTGTTGGTCGGGCGGTGGTGGAGCATGCCTTTAATTCCAGCACTCGGGAAGCAGAGGCAGGCAGATCTCTGTGAATTCAAGGCCAACCTAGTCTACAAGAGCTTGTTCCAAAACAGGCTCCAAAAGCTACAGAGAAACCCTGTTTCAAAACAACAACAACAACAAAAAAAAACAACTGTTGAAGCCTACAGTTGATACAAACTAACTTTTTCTAAGGTTTAAAACAGATTAAGTTCATAGTTAGTTTGAAAATGGGCGTGGGACACTCAGATAGGAGCAGGGAGCTATTTTATATTTTTTGATAATTATTTTAATAAAGTGAAGGGACAATGGGTGAGCCAAATCTAAGAATATTTTGAAGATTTTTAAGAGATACCTGTTTGACTGAGCATGTTGGCACATGCCTTTAATCCCAGCACTCTGTTGTCAGAGGCAGACAGATCTCTGTGAGTTCGAAACCATTCTTGTGCACAGAGGGTATTCCAAGACAGCCAGGGCTACACAGAGAAAGCCTGTCTCAAAAAGCCAAAAATAAAAAATAAGTTTTCCTTTTTTATTCTCTACAGATCTTTGATTTAAAATCACCCCCTACTTTGCATTCTCAAATATTTTTATTCATACTGTTATACTTCCAGTTTTTACTTGCTGCTCTTAACCTAATTTTGGGAATATTTATTTGTTTAAGCTTTCCCACACTACAAATGTAAGCTCTTTAAAACAGAGAATTTCATGTGAATTCCTTGTCAAAATATTACCTATGCTGATAATATCTATTCAACCAATTAATTCAATGAATATCTATAATACACATACACAACATAGCATAAATGACCATAATGTCAAACTACATAAATATGTAAGTAAATATTTGAATAAAACATAGATAAATATTTATAAGCGGATTTGGTAACAAATTTGGTTTTTTAATAGTCAACAATTCCATTATTATTAATATATGAATATTGTTGGAGGAGGGTCCACTTGTTTGTCCCAGCCACCCAGTTAGCTTAGCCCTGAAATAACCACACAGAAATTGTATTAATCAAATCACTGCTTGGCCCATTAGTTTTAGCCTCTTATTGGCTAACTCTCACATCTTTATTTAACCCATTTCTATTAATCTATATATCACTATGTGGAAGTGCCTTACCAGGAAAGATTCAGCGTGTCTGTCTCTGGCGGCTCCATGACATTCCTCTCTGACTCTGCTTTCTTCCTCCCAGAAATTCATTTAATTTTCACCAACTACCTAAGTTCTGCCCCATCAAGGACCCAAAGCAGTTTCTTTATTAACCATTGAAAGCAACACAAAAAGACAGAAGGACTTTTTACAGCATAATATGATAACAAGATAGAACTTTATATTAAAGGAAGCTTTTGTGGCTGTAATATCTATCAAAACATTTGAAGAAAATACATGTAGAAGACCTAAACAATGACAAATATATGAATTGCTAAATAACAAAAAATAATTTTCATAACAGAAAACTGGTCAATGACATAAAAAAATGAACATTAAGTAAAAATTTTAAATTCTGAATAATATAGGAATTCCTTAAGACTGCAATCAATATCAACTGGAAATTTACTTGGTCATTGAGCAATTCACATGATTTTGTGCTGCCAAACAAGTAAAATTACAAATGGTTAAACAAATCATTAAACATTATATTTTTAGATGAAAACCAATTTTACTAATATATCTTAATTTTATAGAAAATGATTTTATTATGAATTTTCATATATGCATATTATGCATATTTTATGGGAAAGGATATTTGAGAAATGAATTTTATTGACAGTAATATATATATATATATATATGCTATAGATGTGGTTCATTAATGCTTTGACAATCAATTGGATAGCTGGAAGAAGTCTGACAAAATAGAATTAATTTTGAATTTTCTTGTTAATTTTCCATTCATATTTAATTGACTATGAAAAATGATATAGGCATGGAGAGTTATGAAAACAGTAATATCCAATGCAGAGAGGGAAAGTTGTAAGAAATGTTAGCCTAGGAATACTTGGTGAGAATGTATGAAAAGTATGTATGACTATGACAAAGTATTTAAAATGTGTTATAGAGACTTGCTGTACATAGCTATAGTTGAACTCGAGTTATTAACATTAGAGATTTTGACAAATACTTAATATCACAGTGATAAAATATCTCACAATTAAAAAATATTTTACAATGAAAATGATAGTGGCAATGAGCGTAATAAGTAGGTGCCGAGCACCGCGCCCCTGTGTCTGCGCTCTGTGCACTAGAACCCAGTTCGTGAGCTTCGGGCAAGGGACTGGAGGTTGAGAATATGGACGCAGAGACGGACCTCCAAATGCTAGTTCAGAAAGCCCAACTTTAATTAACACCATGTAGGCTTAAATATACTGCAGTCAATGGCCAACAGGTGAAAATCCCATCCTCTGATCCTCTAAGCAAGGCACAGCTTCTAGTAACTTTAATTAGAAGGTTCTAGGAGGGAAAAGCAGCTGAAAGCCAGGACTCGATTAGTCCCAACAACTAGGCGTTACTTAAATATACTGAAATTAAAGCAGAAATGGAGGGCAACTGAGAACAGGTTTCTTACACTTCATAAGGGAAGATAAGAGATTTACAGGGACTCTGCTTTTCTAAGATATTTGTGTTTGTGCTAAACATCTCAAAAAATTTTAGGCAGGGGATTAAAAACAATGTATTTCCTCCCAACAAGAAATCAGAGGAATTCTGCAATGGGCTACCCTACTGATATTTTCCTAGGATTTTTGAGGGTAAATGTGGACCTAGAGTTATCTTTACTGGAGAAACACCAGCTCTCTCTGTAGGGAATCTGATGGTGAAGCGGTCTTGCCTATGTTTCAAAACTTCACAGTTCACACAATCCTCTGTACACTTTTATTCTGTAAACAAATACAAAATCTATATATTTTTGAACCTTATGTTCTACCTAGCATAAGAGTTATTTCTAAGTTTTACAAAGTTTAATTATTTAGAATATTATGATATTAATAGAATGGTGGCTGTGTCAGAGGAAGAGCGGGTGGCAATTGACTTCCGGGTATCAGCCCACTAGGAAACAAAACTCTGATAGGTGAATATCAGATAGGCAAGGCCCCAGATGTCTCTTGGTACTGCTGTGTCTCTGCATATTTGCAATTGCCATATTTCTTTGGTATCTGCCATGGTATGAATGTAAGTGTGGAGATCCCCACTGATCCTAATGTAATGTTATTATCTCATGGAAATATCCTGTTTTACTTGGCATTTTACCTGTGCATTAGTGTGAACATTATTTCCTCCTGAGTTGTACT
>NC_022027.1:40381979-40397118 GCF_000317375.1 Microtus ochrogaster | reverse complement strand
AAATTAGAAACAAGGAAATGTCATATAACTAGTTTCTTTTGAGGAACCATATAGAATGTGGTTTATATTAATTATTAGGAAAAGAAATTGTGTTCCAGAATCCTAAATAAATCAAGTTCTTTTCATCTTAATGTGAGGATATATGTTCACAGTATTTTGTATACATCATAGCTGAAAAAAAGGATTTAAATAATGACTTAGGGTTAGGTTAAGATGATCTTGTTCATGGCTTTGAGATTAAAAAATAAATATCTTAGAAAACAGCTTACGCGTACTTTAAATAGAAGAGTGAGGTCCTCTTTGAGGTCAAGATACAAGACAGAGAGCCTATCTATTGCTGGTTGATGTTTAGTTCCTGCTAGGATGGTTTGGTGACAAAGAATGATGATTAATTTCTTGTACCCAGTTAAGTCCCCAGCTTTCTGATATAAAAATATCTTGACAAATGGTTATGTACCCTGTGGCTTTAAAGAAGAGATGGCTGAATGTTTTTCATTTATAAAAGTTTTGTTTTTATATATGAAGTTTAAGATCTCTTATAAGATTATCTTTTGAGATAAATAATTAAGTGACTGGTCCTTTCTTTGTAACCACAAAATGCAGCCTGCCAGTAATAGAACTGGCTGAGAAAAATATCTTGATTGCTTATACTCTTGTAATCCATAACGAGTTGCTTGTGTATGAATTTACATGGCTTCTTAGGATGACTAACATTTCACCTATAATACATAAAATGTTTGAACATGTAAGGGATATGGAAAACATCTTGCTTTTTTACTTATATTCATTGCAGTCATTCACTTAAAAGGAAGACTGTATCCACACTTTAATATTGCTTGAAAGATTCTACTGGAATATGTAAGCTGTAAGGGAAAACATCAAGAATGAAAGAAGGAAGAAGACAGAAGGATAAAATGTTGAAGGTAAGTAAGACGACATCAAGATAGACAAAAGGGAAACATCAGAAATATAGCGTTGAATGAGTAGCAGAAAGAATAATAAATGAAGAACTAAGTTTTGGCCCTCTTAAAAGTTCCTGTGTGTCTGTCCAGTAGTTAACCTAATCTGCTTCTTCAGTTTCTCTGACCTGATGAAGGCATGCCATTCATAAGCACCCTAGGTGAGATCCTGACATGTTCAAGGTGTATGTGTGTTATGGTGGAGATGTATGTATGTGTATGTTTCCCTTTTCATTGGCCCCAGAGAGTCAAGTTTTACTCCCTCAGATAGAAAATTCAAGTTGAGTGATTAATTAGTGGATACCATTGCTCTCCCTCAAACCCTAAATTGCTGGAGACTGGTGTTCACAGCAGTGGTATACCATTGATTTCTTATTACAACCAAAGTATTACATTTCTTTTAACCCAATGTTTATTATTGACATAATATGGATATAATGATTATTATCTTTACTGAGTCTTCAGTTCAATATTTGGTGTAGAAATAACAATAGAAAAATAGTTGATTTGACTGGCACATGAACATTGATGAAAGAGATTCTAGAAATAGGAAACACATAATAATAGAAGCACATTTACTGCTATTATTAACATACATAAGCAATTCTAATATATATACCTAGAATCTCATGACATTTGCAATTTAAGAAAACAAACTGAATGCAAGTTTTCTCCAACTACATTTTATTCTTGGTCTTCCTTGTATGCTTTGTATAAATTGAAAAACACTCGATGATATTTTGTTTGAAAAGTTAATATTGTTGATTCATGTTTATTAAAATCTGTAATATCTTTAAAAGGAAATCAACAAAGCAAACATCTATAAACGAATCATACTTATTGATGACAATAATTGTTGATGGATTCTTTAATCTTTGTATATAAACTTTATTTCTTTCACTTTTGAATCATCCAGTAGTATCAAAGTAGACAGGCATGTACATATGTTAAAGTACTCAGTTATAAAACCAAAAATTGCATAATAGATGTGATAAATATACTAATTAATTTTATGAAAGATTACATAGGTCCAAAAATAATGTGTGATTTGTCTTTATGAATTTATATGCAACAACATTTTTTTCAGTATAGTGGTCTGAACTTAGACCAAGGCTATTTTCAACAGTACATTTAGGATTGTGATATAGTTGTGAAAAAAAAAAAGATTTCTAAAAAAGTTTAAGGCTGTCTGAGCCAGTTTGTTTTTTTCAATATCTCAAGGGACATCAAGATAAATCTGACCTTTCATATATAGAAAGAAAACACCTAAAGGGGAAAATTTATGAGACATCTGCCCTTATTTAGGTTACAGGCAGTATTAGAAGAAAGAAACAAGAAATTGGGGTAGGCTAAGGAATGCCCTCTCAATGCCTTCAGATACTAATCCTCAGAATTTGCACCAGTAAAAACATTGATGTCATCTTTGCCAGTGTAACTGATTAAAGGATCTACAGGCCATATTATAAGAAAGGATCCTGAATGAAAAGACAGATATTCTTATAGAAGGGTATATAAGCCTTCTTTATAAAATTTAATAATTAGTTCTTTGAATATTTTTCACAGTGTATTTTGGTCTTAATCATTCTTCCAGTTATGTCCAGATCCACCATTTCTTCTCCATTCATACTCTCATATTTTTGTACCTTGGCCAGATTTAGGTCTCTGGGTTAGTCAGCATCTACTGCCAAAACAGTAGTATTTGATGAGATTTATGAGATGCACTAATTGATGCATATGAATAAGGCACTGGGAGTCACTTTAATACTATTCATGTTTAGACGTGAGTAATAATAAGTTCTCCCATTGGCCTATGACCTACCCATTCAATAGGATTTTTGCCCTCATAATGGTGTTTAATTGGTTTCAACTTATGAACAGGACCTTGAATCCAATTAAAAAGTGTTATTTACTCCTTTGAATTTATGTCATTATTTCACCTGTTTGCAAGCTTCACAAGCCAGTTGTTATAGTTCATGGGATTTATAGGTTGGTTCTTCTTTTTTTGGCAGATACCATATGAAACACTGTCAAAACTATAAAAGATAGTCAGTAGGGGACGAAGCTTCCAGGTTAGCATTAGATTGATTTCTCCAAGTTTTATGACTCAAATAGTGTCTCCAGCAGCAATGTGTACTTTTAAGTTCTGGAGGGTAACTAAGAACATTATTAATACACTGGAATATTTAGATGCGGTGATCTATTGTCAACAAATCCAAAAGAGGTAGCCTATTTTTCCAAATGGAATTCACATTTGTTAGCATATTCTATAGAATATCCTATAGAAAGGTTTTTAAATCTTTATAGAGTAATTATATTTAAACTTGTCAAGTATGTATGAAATATATGTGTGAGTGTGTTGTGTGTGTGAGTGTGTGCATTTCTGTGTCTGAGTGAGTGTAGGTATGTGTGTTATCTTCCATATAAATGGAACATGCTAGAATAGCAAGTTTCCTTATAATTTTTGAAATGTTTTTAGTCTTACTTACCCCTTTCAATATTCCATCTTTTCTGCCTCTGTCCATTTAACCCTTTCTTTCCCATTGTTCCCATTTAACAACCACATCAACACTTAATGAATGGGAATTTATGAAACTAAATGATTCTGTATAGCAATAGACGCCATCATTTGAGGGGATCAGGTAGCCTATAGAAAGGATACAAATCTATACCACCTATACTTCTGACAGAGGGCTAGTGTCTATAATACAAAAAGATATAAAACCACTAAACATTTAGATAAATATTTCAAATTTTATATTTTTATGCATAATATATGCATAAAATATTATGCACAATATACGCATAATAATTGCTTGTGAAAATGCTATACATTTTTAGTACACTCTCATCAGTAAGTATATGGAATAAGGAACAAAATAAAATAGTGAACTATGAAATTCAAAGACTGGAAAAATTTTTTAAATGTTTGATATCCTTAGCCATTAAAATGAATATTCAAACTCTCTTGAGAGCTAATTTTACCTTAGACACAATTATTAAAATTAAGAAAAAGAATAGCAGTAACAACAGAAAACCACATACCACTCATAAAAATAAACAAAAATGATAAAATGTGTTAGTCTTGATGTTAGGATAGAGCAGCATTATTCACTATGGAAAGCAAATCTGAAGTATTTTAATAAGTGAGAAGTGGATTTGTCACATGGTTCAGCTATATGCCCTCTGAATGTAACCAAAGATTCCATGTTTTACGATGAGATAATTGTTCCTACAGATTTATTGTTGCTTTAGTCATTGCAGCCAGTAAGTTTAAACAGACTAGTTGTCAATAATCTGACTAAAGTGCACTGATAATGTAAGATATTTACACAAAATTATTATGTAGATATTAAAAAATATAAAATTTGCAATTATATGAATAAGTCTGGAATCAGCCATTCTGCCTGAATTAACCAAAAACCTGAAGAGCAAATGTCAAATATTTTTTATTTATTCTTTATATCTTCAGATGTATTTGCTACACTTGCAGTTGGAGATTTACATGCACACACACACACACACATACACTCTCTCACACACACACACCACGTGCATTCATGCAAACACACACAAGACTATGTAAAAATAGAGAACAAAAGTATTTTTAATTGTTCTACCTGTGCACTATTCGTGACGCAGAAACAACGAAATAACTTTCTACAACTGGCTAACGCTGGAAGAGGCAAGTTATTTATTAGACTTCCAACTTCTACCAACCTCCAGTTGAGGCCCCATTTTTGATCAATTTTATCTCAGTCTGTGTTAATCTCTAACATAGTTATAAACCTAACACAAAAACCATATATAGAATATATTTTAACATTTTTCAGTGTTAAGGTTGTTTGAATAATTCATAAAAACACTGAGATATTCAATAACTTAGCCTCAAAAAATTCAGTATAACTTCAGAGCTTATGTAGAAAAGTTCCAGTAATACCACTGAGGAAAGAAAAAGTAAGCTGCAGCTTAGTTATAATACATTGCTTGTGGAAATGAAAACATTTACTATAAGACAGTTAAGAATTACACATACTGCAGAACTAGATAGACAATGGTTGACTATCAAGTAAACAATTAGAATAATGATTATCAGATACATGGTTGTTTAATATCAATTAGAAGAACATACCTTATTTCTGAGATGGCAATATTTCTGTTTAATGTCATAGGCAGACTCAAGGAGAAGTAAATATGACGTTTTAAAAACCTCCATTTTATAGAAAATTCACAATACTATTTAGATAATAAATTTCATGTGAAGTATTAGCAATTTAATATAGCAAACTTGAACAATTCTATGGAATATTAACAAATCCTTGAACACTACATCTTATGAGACTTATACGATTAGTGAAATTAGCAATTGAAAAGCATATCATAAGAGAATCTTTGATTATGTTGAACACTTAATATCTGTAATTATATATAGATAGAATAGACCTCATCTAGATAAATCCTGATTAAAAAACAAAATATAAAAGGTGATTCAGGACATAATATGGTATAATCCAAAAAGAAAATACAGATAGCATGTAAGAATAAAGAAAAACTGAGGCAAAAGGATTTAGTACAGATGTAACATGCATACTCCAAGGCACTAAAAGTAGCAACCCTGAAATGAAAGATAGAACAAGACAGCAAAATGTAATGACAAGTGAGGCAGGCAAACTGAGGGAATAAATTAAGGAGAAATAACACAATTGAATGCCATAAAGTGGAAATGAAGCAGAAAGGAGATAATCGATAGTGTGGGAAGACAAATCAACTCCACACAGAACAAGCTTTAAGACAATCATACCTAATGTGAAAAAAAAAATGGCAACTACAGCCAGCTAGTATGAAGGGCACAGTGGATAAGGCTGACAGAAGAAATGATCTTGGCCATAAACCTTCTAGTATATTTGAAATAAAGCTAAGGAAATGAACTGAGAACTGCTGAAATTATATATGATCCATGCATATATATGCATCTTTATATATGTATATGAATGCATGTATTTCGCACACATTAAAGGACACTCTATGACCGTAACTTACAACATTGATCAAAATTAAAATTGCTTCACTCTGCTTATTGTCTGCTTCTGTTCTTATCTTTCTTCCTATTAGAAATAAACAATTCTGGTAAGAAAAGCAGCTATGCTAACTACAGATCTTCCCCTCTCCCTACTCTACCCCAAATTCAATACCCCAGTACCATGACCAGCTCTGTAGAGGGCCATCTTATGTGGTTTCCCCTGCCTCTCTGCCCCTATATCCAAAAGTTCATGCAGATCTTCTCCTTTAACCCTACTCCCCATTCACACTGTTATTACAGGCCACAACTGCAGCAGCCATTCTCTTAAACCCCAGCATCCAAGCGAGACAGAAACATAGGGCAGCAAAGCAAATAGGTAGGCCTCAGATCTTCACTCTTGTCCATAACCAATATGGGAGTCCCCTTTCTACCACTATAGCAGACTACCTGTTGTGACCTCTCTCCTCAATCTCTGTCCCCATTCCCGAGACTATCAATGCCTGATGGAAAACCCTGATTTTCGTCCCTCCTCTAGACTACTTCACTCCTCCAGCCAATTCCTGCTTATCAGTTCCCAATAACTAGAAATATGTTTTTCCCAAACTCCCAGTGGTCACACCAATAAAGATCTCAGAAGGATTGCCTACTAGGCAATGTACAGCTACCACACTCTTCTAACAACCAGAGAGAGCAACAGAAAAAAAAATGAGCAGAATATCCACCTGATAGAGATAAGACTGAATATCAACAACTAGAATTACAATCATCCCAAACCCAGATGCCTGGACAACAGATTAAAAGTACAATCAGTAACAGCCATGACAATATTTGTTTCCCAGCATCCTTACTCACAGTGGAATAGTGAAACCTGTCTGGAAACACAAGACAACAAGCTTAAAATGGTCTTTATGACTATGATAGAAGTTCTTAATGAAGAAACTAATACTTTTTAAAAAAAAATATTTGAAAGCACAGTAGAAGGAAAGAAATAAAACAGTTCAATAGCTAAATCTAGAAATAAAATCAATAAAGAAAAACTGAGAGAAATCTGGAAATGAAAGTGTTAGGGACTTGAACAGGAATCCTTAGAGGAGACAATCCTCACCAAGAGAATTCAAGAGATGGAAGATTCTTACTATAGTAGATGGGAACAAAAACAGAAACCCAAGGCAGTTATAGCAGAGACTGAGAGGCTTTGGAATATTCATCCCTAAATAAGATACTTCGATCACCCCCAAGAATTGCAAGGTCCAGGGAAGCTGGATAAACAGTATACTGAATGATTGCAAGAACCATAGGGGGTGGAGGATGTCAAAAAACCAACTTTTTCTAAATCATCAAATTTGGTGCACATATGGACCCACAATATTAAAGAAGCAAGTACAGGGCCTCCACAGCTCTATTCCCAATCGGGTCATAGAACTAAAAGGAGAAGTGGACACGTTCCCTCATTCCTACCCTAGAAGCGATCTCCAGTCCATGACCACTTGGAAATGACAATATAATTTACAACAGGGGAACTTTTACTGTGGAAAGAAACTAATCTCAGCAGCAATAGAGAACTTGCAGAAAATAAACTCAAATGCAGCATTAAAGATTGCTATTCTCATAATATCACACTAGGGCTTTTCTTTTTTCTTTCATTCTATTTCAATATTTTTTACTCTCATTTTCCTACAGGCCCTCTGCAAATATATTATGGCTTCTATTATGTGACTGTGACATTCCTGAGTGGGACAAAAATTGGTATTTGTTCCTTATGACTTCTCTTGTGTTCTTCTACTTTTCTTGTCCTATTCTGATGTTAGTTTTTGCTTTATCATATTTTACCATGATACTACATTATTACCACTTAGAAGCCTGTTTGTTTTCTAATGAGAGGCATTAAGAGGATGAATGAAAAAGAAATGAGATGTGGGGAGGAACTGAGAGGAGTAGGAGAGGAGACACTGAAATCAGGATATACTATGTGAGGGGAAAATCCATTTTCAATAAAAGAAAAATAAAAACAAAAGAAATGGAATTCAATTACTGCTTCACTGATTTGAGATTTAAAAAAGAATGACACTTTCTTAAATCAATGGAACTTATAAAGACCTCGACTTCACTGATTTGAGATTTAAAAAAAATGACACTTTCTTAAATCAATGGAACTTATAAAGACCTCCACTCTTCTTTTCATCTTGTAGCTTCCTGTAAAATCATTGGATGCCCGTGACTGTCCTTCCAAGTCTCACTGTGCCTCTCCATGACACCTTCCATTTGCAAATCCACTCCACGGGGTAGGAAACATAGTTTGTCTCAGGAAAACACAAGAAACAAACATTAGTTTGGGGTTATGTACAGCTGAACTCAACTTTTATGAACCACTGTTTTAACAAATCAATCAGTATGAAAGCAAAGATAATAATTTTTTAAGACCAAGAATTTCTAGGTCATTGCTTTCTTGACACATTTGTAGCAATAGCTGACAGTTGTGTTGAGCAACAAAATACTCCATTGATGCAATTTAAGTAAACGTTAAGGAAATGGTATGCTATGAAAATGCAGGTAGGCACCTTCACTGAACTTATGAAACAATCAGAAAATATTAGATGAGTAATGGATGAGTCCAGAGTCAAGATATTTACAATTAAGGAAACAATTTTACCAAACTGTTGTCCAGCTACTATATTCTACTATAGGAATTCAAAATATGATTATAACACAGAGACTAGAGAAAACTTTTAAAGTATACATGTTTCCTAAATCCTACTTTTCAGAATATAATAGTTCTTGTTACAGCAAATTAAATTTCTAGTGACTGCCTTGCAAATGGTTTTACCAAAAGCTTCATTACTGTAACTTCTCATCACTGATGAACCCACAATGAAAATGTTCCCATATACAATGGGATTTAAAACACCTAGACAAAAGTGAAATCTGCAGAGAAACAGATGCTGCTAACAGACACTAGAGTTAGTGCAGTAATAAAGACCAGAAAAACAAACATCTCATGTTCTCACTCACAGACCTTAGAGTCAAATTGCTATAAAAATTTTTCTTCTTTAAATTAAAATTTGAAACCAGGCAGTGGTGGTGCATGCCTTTAATCCCAGCACTCGGGAGGCAGAAACAGGTGGATCTTTCTGAGTTCGAGGCCACCCTGGTCTACAAGAGCTAGTTCCAGGACAGGCACCAAAGCTAGAGAGACACTGTGTAAAAGTCTTCTCTCATACAATATAAATCAACAACGTTTTCCCCTTCTTCCAGTCTTTCTAGCTTCCACCAACATCCCCTCCCCTATATCGACTCCACCTCCATTTCCTCTTCAGAAATTAGCAGGTCTCAAAACGTGAAAAGCAGGATAAAACAAGATACAGGTGCCAAGGCAAAACCCTCGTACTGGGCTGAACTAGGCAATCAAATAGGAGGTAAAGAGTTCTAAGAGTAGGCAAATATATTCTATCCCTACTAGGAATTGAACAAAACACCAAGATCACAACTATAATATACATACAGAGAACTTGGTAAAGACAAGCCCCCTGGTTGCTTCTTCAGTCTTTCTGAGCCCATATGAAAACTGCTTAGTTGATTTAGTGGGCAGTGCTTTCCTGGTGTCTTCCATCCTTTTTGTGTTTAATTTTGTGTATCTTTTAGTAACAGAGTTTAATTGACATTGCATGCAGAAAGGATTAGATTTCTCCTTTAGTTGTTGATCAGAGATGTCTTGGTAACTGCCCAAAACAATTCAGACTACCCCACTACTCTTGCTTGCCCACCCAAATTTGATAGCAAAACCCTCTTGATAAAATTGTAGGTACTATATATTACAATACATAAAAAATTCAAGCCTGTATTTGAATGAAGTTTCTCCCTGCATACTAGCTCTTGTAGCACTAGAAGGAGCTGCACAGGCTGCAAAGACAAAGAAATTCAGCAATAGTCTCACCTAGCTTGCACCTTATGAACTGAAGCATTGTCTACCATGGAAATGCATACCTATGAGTGCAATAATGGCATAGATTATATTTGGATTGGCCAGCTACTTTCTGACTGGATTTGAATCCTACTCCACAGTAGGAAACCTATGCCCAGTGCCTTGTATGTGAACAAGAACCAATAATATTGGAACTTACAGACCAATATTGGATAACATAACATAAAACCACACAGATTAAAGTGCACATAATACATTTATATGGAATTTTCATTTACAAATGGGACATCTACATAGTTTCCTTTCACCACTGATCAAATTACATTACAGAAGAGTAGAACAAAATACTGCAAAAGAAAAAAATCAGTTAAGAATGGACAAAAACAGTTTTTTTCTGAACATGTCATGGTTGATGCACTCATGATCTGACAGCTTCTGTGGATCCCTGGATAAGAACTATAAAAGTTCACACAAAGTTAATATTCTCATATGGGATGGGAAGTGGCTTATGACATACCAAATCTAACTAGGTATAGATAACTGATGACTTCTGGAGAAAGAAAAGTCAGGTTTTATTAAAGGTGTAACTCTTGAGAGTTCAAGCATACTATAGTTGATGGACTCACACCAAGAAGTATATGGATAGCACAAATGAGAAGTTTTGGGTTATTAAAAACAGAAAACAATAATACAAAAAATAAATCTTGTTGGTCTAAGGAGTTTTTGAAAGATGTAGAAAAAGGTAATGGGAGGATATTGAAGTTTGAGGTATTCAACTCGGGCCATTGCGTTGGTACATCCAACAATATTATTCAACTTAATAAATTATTATTATTTAATGATTATTAAACAACCATTAGCTTCATTTTTGAACTATTATGATCATTTTATTTTCAACTTTAAATATAATAATAGCTTAAAGTTAATTTGCCTAAGATTGTGGAAAAGTCCTATGTACTATTTTATGTCTACACTTAGTAGAGAATCCAAAAGAATAGAATCAGATGCATTATGGGAACAGACAGGTGAAATGAGAAAAACCTTACATAATTAAAGTCTTCTTAATCCCCTGATGTGGGATTCTCCTCTGTATGCTGTGAATACAGTTGGTTAATTAAGAAACTGCCTTGGTCTGTTGATAGGGCAGAACTTAAGTAGGCATTGAAAACTAAACTTAATGCTGGAAGAAGGAAAGGCAGGATCAGAGAGAAGCCATGTAGCCCTGCAGGAGACAGACACCACTGAAACTTTACCCAGTAAGTCCCAGCCACATGGCAATATACATATTAATGGAGATGGGTTAAATTAATATGTAAGAATTACACAATAAGAAGCTAGAGGTAATGGGGCAATCAGTGTTTTAAATAATGTAGTTTCTGTGTGATTATTTTGGAGCTAAGTGACCAGGAAAACAAAAAAACTAGTGGCTTTCCTCCAACATTCCTTTTGCTCCATGTCCTGGCCAGCATCAACTGTCATTTGTGTTTTTGACAGGTGTAAGATGAAATCTCAAAGTAGTTTGGATTCACATTTCTTTGATGCTAAGAATTTTGAATATTTCTTTAAGTGCTCCTTATTCATTTACGGTTCCACTAAGGAGAATTCTCTATTTAGGTCTGTACTAATTTTTTTTTTATTTGTATTGCTTGGCTTGGTGATATCTAGCTTCACTAGTTCTTTATGTGTTTTTGGGTATTAGCCATCTTTTGAATTTTGAATTGGTGAAAAATATTTTGTCATTCTGTAGACTACAGTTTTGTCCTATTGTTGGTGCCTTAAACTATAAGAAAAACCAAAAGAAAAGCACATGATCAGCTCATTAGATGCTTACAAGGCCCTTGACCAAGTTAAACACCTTTTTATGATAAAAGTCTTGGAGAGTTTTGGGATACAAGTCATTTATATAAACATAATAAAAACAGTTTATGGCCTGCCTATAGCCAACAGCAAAATAAATTGAGAGAAGTTTAAAGCAATTCCAGACAAATCAGTAACAAGACAAAGTTCAAACTGTTCAATATAGTGCTTGCAGGTATAGCTAGACCAATAAGAAATCTGAAGGATATAAAGGGAACACTAATTGGAAAGGAAGAAGTCACAGTATTTTTATTTGCAGATGATATGATAGTATACATAAGCCACCCCCAAAATACTACCAGAGAACTCCTACAACACTTTAAATCATGTGGTTGGATACAAGATTAACTCAAAAATATTACTATCTCTCATATATACAAATGACAAATGGACTATGACAGAAATCAAAGAAACAACATTCTTCACAATAGCCACACCAATATATCTTGGGATAATCCTAATCAAGCATTAGAGGTGTATGACAAAAACTTTAATACTTTAAAAGAATAAATTAAAAATAGTATCAGAAGATAAAAAAATAACCTGTCTTTATGGATTTTTAGAATTGACATAAGAAAAAGGCCATCTTAAAAAAACAATCTATAGAGTCTATACAATACCCAACACAATTATTTATAGATCTTGAAAGGACAGTATCAATTTCATAAGGAAAACAAAAAAAAATCCCAAGTTAGATAAAATAATTCTGAACAATAAAAGAACTACCAGAGGTATTACCATTCCTGACTAAAGGCCATACTACAGAGCTATAATAATAAAAACAGAATGGTACTGGTATTAAATCAGACACAATATCAATAGAATTGAATTGAAGACCCCAACATAAATCCACACACTTATGGACACATTGTTTTAGATACAGAATTCGCAAATGCAGAATAGAAAAAATAAAGCATCTTCAACAAATAGGGCTGGTCTAACTGAATATCTTTATTCTGACAAATACAAATAGAACCATTTTTATTGCCAAGCATAAAACTCAAGTTCAAGTCAATAAAATACTTTAACATAAAATCAGACACCCTGGCCGGATATGATGGACCACGTTATTAACCTCAGCACATTGGAGGCAGAGAAACTTGGCTTGAGCAACAACTGGTAGTCCCAGTCTCTTCACACATCCTTTCAAGTCATTTAACCCATCTGGAGCAAAGCCTACAGCGTTTGACTATGTGACCAAAATTTCTTAGGATAGTTTAACTGAAAGAATGATTAGAAAATAGATATTTCCAGGCTTCATGAGTATCTGTGACAGAACAATGTCTAATGCACTTGAGATTCAGGCATCTGGATTTGTTTTTGATATTAAACATGTGCTAATTTTTAGTTTTAAACAGTTTAAGTACGGCTTTTGCATACATAACTAAACTTAGTAAATCAACTTCTACCCAGAATGCAGGTGCATTAAGGAGTCTATGAAAGGAATGAGCATGTTGTCAAGGAGCTCAAGAATGAAACATATTCTAAACAACATTACTGAGGATATTTTAAGATCAGAGAATATGGAAAGGACATATGTTGACATTGTCTATGCCCAGAGGAAAAAAAATCCTATAACAATTTATGAAAAACAAAATTATATAGAAGGGGAAATAGAAATAAATATTATCATGTGAAATAAGGAGGCAAAGTCTGGTTCATACCAATGTTGTCTGCTCCCATTTATAGTCTTGTACAGAAGTCTATACTGATACAAATAAATCAGGAAGGGCAGGTTACAAATCAGAAGATTTAAGTAAAGTGGAAAAAAGCCCTTATGATTCTGTTCAAAAGTCAGAATTATATGCTATTCTCATGATACTAAGGGATTTTAAAAAAACCTCTTAACATAGTTACCAATTCACAATATGCAAAAAGAGTTGTTTTTGAAATTGAAACCATTGAATTTAAAACAGTTGATATAGAATTGACTTCATTTTTTATTGAGGTTTAAGATGTAATTAGGAATATTCTTCATCCCATATACATAGCAAACATCCAATCTCAAACAGGTTTCCCAGGTCCTCTAGCACAAGATTTAATTTATTTATGCAGAAATAATTTATTATTAATTGGGAATGTGCTGGAGGCCTCAGAATTTCATAAATAAACATCATGTCAATAGCAAAGATATAAAAACGGACTTTTCCATTACATCACAACAAGCCAAGGAGATGTTCTACTTGTTCTTTATACAACCAAACAGTACTACCTTCATGACGCAACCCAAAGGGTAGTCAGAGGAATAAAATCTGGCATTTGGTTTTCAATGGGCACTGCCTTGAGTTCAGAAAAGGCTGATTCAGTAAGCATACATTTAGGAACTTATGGCCATCATGGGTATACCTGTAAGCATGGCTTTCACCAAATAGATCTCTGCCCTGCCATGTTGGACTGGGTGGAGCAAAAAGGCAAAGCAGTTTTAGTTGCTGCTTAGCATTTTAAGAAGCCCTTCTGGTCAGAAAATGAATATAGATATGCAATAAAGACAAACTCAGATGGAAAAGACTTCTAAATGGGTCACAGTGTTGGATAAATGTATGTAGGTTTGGGAAAGAAAAGAAAACAAGTATAGAGTTGAAAGTGAAGTAAATCATTTAAAAAAAGAAAACAAGGTCTTTAAAGATGCAGAGTACAGACAGTCATAGATTAAAAAGAGTAAAGAAAAATAAGCCATGTAAAAATGAAAAACTGACAGTATCTGGATTATATATACTACTGTGTTTTCTTAGAATTTTTTGACTGTGAATAAACTAAGTACAGAGAGACATTTCATTGTGAAGACTGTTAAACTAAAGCAGAATATACACTTTAAAGGTATCTTGATTTCAAAATATGGAACTAAGGATATGTTCCTTCACAGAGCATGATAACCTGTGGAACCTTCCAGACTAATGTGGTTTGATGGACCAAGATCCCCTGAAAAGTGATCTTGAACACCCCTCAAAAAATTACTTCACCCAATAAATAGCAGGAATCAGTTTGGTAAAAATTATGCCCATGTTCCCAAATACTGTTTATAAATGATTGTTTTACATCTAAAGGAGGATATGCTATAAAGATTTGCATTGGCATGGATCTTGCTTTATTGATACATTGATTTAATGTCAATGTGTTATACTGTGTATATGTTTTTTTCTGATCTTCATTAAGGAATTGCGTTTGTCCAGCTCATTTAAAAATGTAATGTATAATTAAGAAACATAGGCAGGCTTGGCGGCAGCAAAGGAGACCATTTCCTACATATAACCCATGTAATACAGACAATAAGAGCAACAATGAATACACGGGACCTCCTGAAGCTGAGAAGCTTCTGTAAAGCAAAGGACACAGTCATTAAGACAAAAAGGAAACCTACTGAATGGGAGAAGATCTTCACCAACTCCA
>NC_022027.1:40361922-40381609 GCF_000317375.1 Microtus ochrogaster | reverse complement strand
CTGTTTGAGTCTGCATGAGAGGAACATGTGCTATGATTCCTGATTACCAAGAAGACATGCAAGGAGAGGGCCACACATGCTTTTTGCCTTTAAAAGTTTCCTTTATCCTTTTACCCTTCCCCTTGCAACTTCTCCTTAATTACTTTAAACTTCCTATGCTGTATTATTTTAAGATGTCCTTTATTGTCTAACAAAATCCTCAGGTGACCTTTTCTTTTTTTTTTCATCTGTATTCAAATTGTCCCTTATACCTTCATAAACTTAATTTACATTTATGGAATATTCATATTTCCTATATTGTTAAAATACATTTTCAACATTTGAGCTTTTATAAGCAATTACTCTAGTGTGTGTGGCCAGGGACAATTAAGAACAGGGGTTTCTCTATAATTCAATAAACCATCAAGGCCAAGACTAAATATAAACTCCAATAACACTGGAAACTATTAACTTCAAAACTACAAAAATCTTAGACATTTGGAGACATAATGTTTTTGTAATCATTATAATACAGGTAATAGCTAAGAGAGTCAGGATGATTTTTCTTAGAGATTGAACATAAAATGCAATTTGATAATAAGGAAGAAGAATCATACATGAAAATGAGGAAAAGAATAGTTCAATTTTGACTCTTTTTGAGCTGATAAAATAGTAATAGAATTCAGTTGTACATAAAAATCTCATTGGTCCTTGTCTGGTCATGGGATTTTTGTATTTGAACTCATGTAAGCTGAAATTAAATTTTCCTTTTATAATATTTAAATTTTAGATTAGTATTCTTACATGAATCTTCTCATCAACTGTTATATAGCAAGTTTTTTTTTCTTAATTTCAATAATTAACTTGCTCTGAACATAAGAGCTAGTGAAAAATTTTAGAAAATAATTTGATTTTGATTACTAATCTGCCATATATATTTTAAAAGACCCCTGCTTTTCAGGAATGAAATTCCAGATCACTATAATCTTCAAATTTCTCCTAATCTATTCATTCCCTTTCCCTTCATGTTCATCTTAACCTAATTTTTCTTCATACTATACACATCAGGCATCTCAGAATCCTTGTACTCTGAGAATCTTCTATATATCATCACACCCTCTGCAAATGGGATGAAGCTGACTTCTTTTTCTATTTGTATTTCCAATTTCTTTCTCTTATCTTTTTTGTTTCATATTGTGCTTCAAGGACTTTATTGAAGAGCAGTGGTGATAGTGGGAAGTCCTGTCTTTTTTCTGATTTTTAGGTCATTTTTTTTTCTTAGTTAGGATGATATTAGTTGAGGGTTTATCATAAATAGCCTTTATCAGGGAGAAGTATATTCTTTCTAGTGTTGCCCTCTTCAGGATTTTGTCTTGAAGTTGCATTTACTCATTTATGTTGTTAATTTTGTGTTAAATTTACTGGGCCATTGAATATTCACACATTTGTTTAAACAATTTCTGGGCATATCTCAGAGAGTGCTTATTTGTTAGTGTGACATTTTACCGGGTACACAGAGTTATGCAGTTCATCTCCCTACCATAGGTGGGCATAATCGCATAGGCTGAAGGTCAGAGTAGAACAGCCATCTGAATCTTTCCTTAAGTAAGAGGAAACTTCTTCAGCTTAAGTAACTTAAACTTAAACATTGCTGTTATATTTTAATTCAGAATTGAACAGAGACATTAATTCTACTTGGTATTTGTCTACCTTTAAGCTGGAAGTACATGTCCAGTTCTGTAGAGTCTCTAGCTCACCAATTAAATGTTTCAGGACCTTTTATACTCCACAGTAGGAATTTCAGAACTATTTATAATGTGTCCAGCAGGACAGGGTAAGATGTAAGATGGCAAAAAGTCTCCCTTTGCACATCCCTGTTATGTTATGGACTTTTTAAAAAAACTTTTCTGGATACTAATGTTTCTCCTTAATATCATAATATGTATTCACTCAAATCTGAAGATTTAAGAGCTAGGATACTTATTGAGAGATAGCATAATGTTTGCCTTTCCAAATAAGAGTTGGGTTACCTCACTCAATATGATCTTTTCTAGTCCCATCAAAACTTCATGTGAATTTTATGACTTTGTACTCATTTACAACTGAATATACGATATTTTTTATATGTACCACGTTTTCATTACCCATTTCAGAGGAAGAACTTTTAGGTAGTTTTCATTTCCTAATTCGTGTGGCTAGGAAATCAATGGATTTTCTATTGTACAAGTGTTTCAGTGGTATATGGAAATCTTTCATAGATATGACAAGAGATCATATAGGTGGGTGATCATATAGAGATTAAACTTCTTAATCCCTCAAGCATAGTAAGATAAATTGGGCCCACAATCTACACTCTTGTTCTTCATTATCTCCTGTGAAATTTGTTTTTGATTCAAAGGACACATGAATCTTAAAATTAAAGTTATTTTTCCTATACTCCATAAATTATTTCAAAGAGTTTTAGCTTTTATCAGACATAAAAGCATATTTGACAACAAAAGAGGAATAATACCTTTGTCCTTTACAGTTTAATCGTAAGTAACAGTGTATTAGAAAAAAAATGCCTTTATCCGTTACAGTTTTATTCAATAGTCACATAGTAGAACTGAAAATTACATGGAGTTTGATTTTTAACTTGTCACTTTGTGGAAAGTGACCATCATTTATAGGAGATTCATGGTGGACCTATTATAGGATTCCTGATACTGGGAGCTCAAAGACTAGGTGAAGAGTAACTATATGTTCACAAAAAGAAGAGCTAGGATGTATCAAGCTGTGGGTAAGACTGAATAAGGAAAACCACTATGTTCAACTGGTTATTCATCCATATTCAGAATGAATGGGGACTGGAAAAGGAGACAGATTCCTTGAACCTGGAGTTACAGGCTTTTATGAACCATGAAATGTGGTTATGAGAAGGACCTGAAGATCTTCTGCAAGAATGTTATGATCTCTTAAGCACTGAATCAACTCTTTAACCCCTACAATTGCATTCTCATCTGACAGTTGGAAGAACCTGTCAAAGCTCACATGATACATATTATGGTAGTTTGAATAAGAGTAGCCACTATAGGCTCTTGGTCACCAGGAAGTGGCACTATTTATGTCACTGAGGATGGTGATTGAGGTTTTTAAAATCCACGCCACGCCCAGAGTTATTCTCTCTACTGCAGATGGATACAGATGCAGATGTCTTAGCTACTTCTCAAGCATTATATTTGCATGGATACTGCTATGTTTCGTGCCATGAGGATAATTTCACTAAACAAGTGAAACTGGAAGAATCCCTAATGAAATGTGTTCATTTATGACAGTTTCCTAGGTCATGTTGTCTCTTCACAGATATATAAGTAAGACAATTGCAGAATTAAGGTCCTGTGATTTGAGTGGTTTTCTGTGCTTTTTTGGCTGGTTGTTAACTAAATGTTCCCGGATGTCCTGTGCCACATAACCCCACAGTATATAAAGGAGATCTGGAAATGTTTGCTCTCCAGTTTTAAATTCTCCAGCGTTATATATCCTAACTTTGAAAGTATCCTTTTTTTGAAATTATCTATTTCATGTTTCTAAGTTATAGTTAAACTATTTGACCCATCCATTTCAACATCAATACCCCTTCTTCAATTTAAACTTCATGGCCTCATTTTAAATTGAGTGCTGTAATTTGTGTATTTGTAAGGATGCACAAATTATTTTTTCTCAATACATAAATACAACCAGGTTAGTCTTTTATAATTAGTCCTCTTGATTTTTGGAAGGTATATTTGAATTTTTATAATTATTTTTATTTATATACTGGGGTTGTGTTGAATGGCATCAGCAAATATGTAGAAGTTATTTCTCCCTATCGTTCTTGAGAATCCTGGGGATTGAACTCAAGTCTTGTGGATTTACCACAAATGCTTTTATTCATTGGCCTATGCTGATGGCCAGAGTATATTCTTTTAATATTTTCTTGATTCATTATTTTTTGTTTTTTATTTTTTTCAGACAAGGTTTCTCTGTAGCTTTGGAGCCATTCTTGGAAACTAGCTCTTGTAGGCCAGGATAGCCTTGAACTCACAGAGATCTTCCTGCCTCTGAGTGCTGAGATTAAAGGCATGTGCCACCACCACCAGGCTCTTGATTAATTTAAGGCCACTAAAATCTATCTTCTAAAGAAAACTACACCACATCATGTAAACTTAAACTTGGATGACATACTATTTTATTCAGTATTTACAAGTATATCAAATCTAAGCAATTATTCAAGCACATTTGTCTTTGAGAACATCCTAATATTACAGCCATTAAAGGTATTATTCTTTATAAAGACTACTTTACTAAATATGTAGCTAGCCGGGCAGTGGTGGCGCAAGCCTTTAATCCGAGCACTTGTGAGGCAAAGGCAGGCGGATCTCTGTGAGTTCGAGACCAGCCTGGTCTGCAAGAGCTAGTTCCGGGACAGGCTCCAAAACCACAGAGAAACCTTGTCTTGAAAAACCAAAACAAACAAACAAACAAAAAAAACTAAATATGTAGCTGATGCATAATGTACTGTATAAAGAGCAAAACAAGTAGTCTTTAACTTTCGTAATATTTTATACAAAAATACCAAGTCAACATCATTACTAATTAATAAAGCCATAATCAAAGAATTATGCCTCATTTTAGTGTTATCAGCAAAAATGAGGATGCTCTGACCACAGACAAGACTCTACCAATTGATCAGACTTATTAAACGGAAAGAGTTAATATTTAGTTTAAACAGCTGTTTTATTAAAGCACTGTCTGTATTATATATAACCACTTATCTCAATACCATTCACGTTTTAGTACCTTTTGCCATGTGTGCTTTTTGCTTTGCATTCTAAATAACATAGGGAAAAATTTAGAATATTACATGTTAAAATATAAGCAACCATCCTTAAAAAATATGTGATAGATATTTTGAGAGTCACCTGCTATTACTGCAGTAGCTTCACATTTTTCTTAGAAAGATGTCACACTCCACAGTCAGCCTCTTTTAAAATCATTTATCAGTTTTTCTATTTTCATATATTGAATTGTGTCCCTGGGAATGAACTTGAATTTTCACCATCTGTGTGTTGGGCAGGAATGTCCATATCCCTTTAATATATAAATACATCCTGAATTTTCCTCATTCAGTTGGTAAGAGCTGTGAAGCACAGAAAATAGCATTTCAAAGAGGAACCACAAGGGATCATTTATTGCTCCAGTACTTTGAAAAATCTATGAAATTCCTTTATAGCTTCTTCATTATATTTTCAATGGAACAATTAGTTTGAGTGGCTACAAACACTGAATTTTCATGACCACATTACCCTTTGAAGCCAAAATTATTGAATTCATTATTCTCTATGCAAAATATAGTGGGATGTGGTGAGTTTGCCATTAAAAGGCATAAGTTGCCTTCAACTGGAAAACTAGTTGAGAGTTAATTTTCTAACAGCCTATCTGGTCACACTTTAAAACCCACACAGTTTGCATAATTTAGTAGTTTGTTCCAAGGATATATTTTTCGAAGCTTGAGAGCAGTAACTCTGACTTTTTTTAATATTTAGAAAAGCTTTTACAATGAACAGTGGCATCTCAAGCACAAAAATACTCCCTTGAAAACATTACAGGCATTCTATAAATGCAGTAAGACATCCTTGTGCCCATTATGTTCAACCATTTGTTATTATTACCTGAGAATTTTTGAGACCAGAATGCTAGCTGTAACTGAAATAGCTAGACAAGGTAAAACTGGTCCATAACACCTTAAAATAATACGGCTTTATTCCATCCACTGGAACTCACACTCTTGAATACAGGGATTTTCTTGTAGCTGAGGGAAATTTTACAAGTGAAGGACTGGTTCACGCTTTCCATAAACATGATTGGGTCCCATATTTTTGTCTTTATTCAATATAGTCTCTTTTTTCTATCCTTATAGCAACACAGCCACCTACCAATACTGTTGAAGTGAACAGGTTTGGCTATTATATTAAATATTTATTTGTATAATAAATGCCTGATGAAATTTTTGGCCTTAGTTTTCCAACCTATGTTCAGGAAAGACAGGGAGAGAGAGAGAGAGAGAGAGAGAGAGAGAGAGAGAGAGAGAGAGAGAGAGAGAGAGAGAGAGAACACATTTATACAATTCTGAGGCAGATATATTTCTTGATTTAAGGAAATGAATCCATTAGAAAATGAACAGAAGACCATTTATCACATAACAATAGTGACAGAGTCTGAAACATGCATCATTAGAGGTGCTATTTCTGTAAAACTATCCTAGAATACACATCTTTGCAAAACCATGTGGTTTTGCCTATTACACACCTAGTATGGGTTATCGCTTCTAGACTACAAAAATGCTTTGCACATCACTATTCCAAGCAATAGAATTAATCCTAGAATGATTTAAAGCATTTCTGCATTTATGCAAAGTACATAAATATATGTCTTTAATAAAAGGACTGTAAAGTACAATTTAAAGGGTGAAAACTTATATGTTTGTAAAGAACCTTACCATGAACAAATGGGTAGGTTTGACCTTGGCAGAGTGACATCAGTAAGCACACATCTACCACATTACTGTATCACAGCAAACTTTGTATACACTATATGACTAATCTACACCAGTGCTTTAAGGAATTCTTTCTCTAGCAATTAACCTTATATGACTGTAGCATTTACTTTGTAACTTCACTTGTTTAATATTTCACTCTTGTACTCACATTTAAATTAAAATATAAGTGCATTGTACAGTTGGATTAAATGTCTCTATTTTTATATTCTTATATGAATTTTCTCTAATTTAAAATTGTTTGTTTTGTGGGTAGAAATTCTTTCTTTAAATCTAGAATTTAAAAACTATATTTGTCTAGACCTCTAAAGAGTCTGGGTAATCTATATGAGCATCCTCTACCTTCATGACGTGGTGCCCTTGAGAGGCCTTCAGGAAAAGCAACACAAAGAGAGCTGCTGTCTCATTCTGCACTCCTCTCAGGGAAATTCTTGAGGGTCTGCTGTGTACTTGTTATTCTTCTCAAGTGACTCTTTGATATGATTTTTCCCCACAGACTTATGTGTAAGAAAATGATGTTCCACCTTCTCGTAATGATCAAATTTCAGTACTAACTTTATTCAATACAAACTTAGTTTTTGAACTTGAGAAGGATGTATGGTCAACAGAAACATGGGTCCATCTGATTTTAATGAATTTGGGGGGGGGTTACTTCCTTTGTTCATCTTTTGGAGTTTTCTTTGCTTTGTCATCTTCTCTAGGCACATGTTGTTGGTCTAATTCCTAAGGCATTCCAGTCTTGTCTTAAGGAATATATTCCAAAATTCATCAATGGTGCTCATATTCCTACACAGGTTTTTGGTATTTTTCTTCTCAAACACCATCTTGCCAACTTCTGGAAAGTGCTCATCCTTTAAAAATCTTTCAACGCTGTGAATAAACCTTTTGAATGTTTTCTTAGTTAGATAGGTGAAATGTATTCATGATCATACTTGTATTTAGCCGTTGATTTCCACATAACAAGGTTGCTTTTCAGCTTTGATGGCTATGGGGCAGGAAGGGATATACAGCAACTCTGTTTCTTACTCCTAATCTTAACAATTCTGTCTACCCACAGATATTTCTCTTAAATTTGCCTTAAACTTGTTGCCTTTAACAAAGCAGATATGCTAACAGCTTTTGTCACTCCATTTGGGGGAAATTATCTTTCAAACCAACACTCGTGTATTCAATGAAAACTATGAAACAATAGCTGAATATTCTCTTTCACTGCTAATGTATTAATTTTCCTATACTTTGTCCTTCTTCAACAATTAAAACTATTCTCTCTTGGTATATATATTTGTGTGTGTGTGTGTGTATGTGTGTGTGTGTGTGTGTGTGTGTGTGTGTATTTAGAAAGAACATGTGTTTCTTTTTGTTGCTTTTTGATTGGTTGATTTGGTTTTAGTTTTGTTTGTCATTTTTTTCTTTCCTTTGAATTTCTGCTACCTCACTTACTAGTGTATTTTATAGATTCGTTGATCGTCCTAAAAATTCCATGACTTCCTTTATGTGTAAATTTGTAAAATATACATTGTGCATATGCATATCATTTTAATTATCTGATTTTTATTGGATATCTAGGCTGGTTAATTTCTTTTGTGTTGTTACTAGAGTAATAATTAACATAGATATTCAAATATCTCTGTTATGAGACGTGAGACTTTTAACTATGATGGAATGGATGAAACCTAACTTATAAGAAACAATCAATAATAAACAATATTTCAAAGTCTCTATTAATTTTAATATTCTTTACAAGCCATTCACGTATTGTTTCCTCTTTTATTTCTTTATTTCCAAAATAGACTTTTTCACGCGGCATATTCTGAATGAATTTTTCACTTCCCTGTTGCCCCAGTTTGCCTGCACTTCCTCCCATGCATATCTACACCTCTTCTGTCTTTATTAGAAAACAATTCAATAATCTAAATAAACAAACAAACAAATAAATAAAAACCATATTGGTATATGACAAAACAATCAAACAAGAAAAAAAAGTAAAGAAAATTTACAAGCATCACATATAGACACAGAGACACACATGTTCCTACACACAGGAATCCCATGAAAACCAAAAGCAGAAGCTAAACTATATATAGAAGAGACCTGTAAATTTGAAATAAAAACAATAACAACAACAATAAAATGCCCTAACTTAATACCATAAGGCAAAGAACTTTCAAAGATGCCATTGAGTTCATTTTGTATTGGCTATCAGAACTGCTGGGCATGTGGCCTATTGTAAACAGTAGTCAGTTCCCCAATGAAACTCCCAGGAAGAAAACTAGTTAATCATTTGCCTGTGGCTCTCAATTAAGATTGTTTCTGAGTTAGGTATGCTTCAGAATGCCATCTGGTGCAGAAATCTGAAAGCTCTAGAAGGTAAATACAAACCCAACCTTGCAGGGGTCCTTGTCAGCATCATGACTGTCAGCAAAATGATCTGGGTGAAGTAAGAAGGAAAACTCAGTTCAGCATGATTTAACTGGTACTGGGTCAACACTTCTGAAGTCAGATGACAACTGGTATGTTATAAGCATTTTAAAATATAATACAGTTTGGGAAAGTTTCTGATGTAATTCATCCCAGGTGAACAGGAAGCATAATTACAGTGAAGCTCAACTCAGAATACATGCCATTTCTAGCAGAAAGATGGGTTCTAGAGATAGAATAGATGTATTAGTTTAAAGCCCTGAGGAAGATTCTGGCATGTCTCAGTCATAAAGATAGTATAGAGGCCATTTGTGATACAAAGTATATTGACATCTCCCATTAAGCCGGGTTCTTCTGACTGAGAGGAAAATATTAAAATTCTAGAGAGGGAGATTTTGGGTAGGGTTTGGATCTGCAGATAACAAAGATAGCATCATTAACAACATCCATTCTGCGCCTTCTGAGTTAAAAGCATGTATTCCTTTTCTTCTTTAAGGAGATAATCCTATTTGATTAATCTGTGTTGTTTTCCTACTAATCTGTGGGCACAAGAACTGTGTTCTTCCCAACAAGACCCAAAAAGAGTAGACCGCATTTAAGATCAAATGATTTGGTTAGCAACATTCCAAGCACTGCATGTCTTCCCTGTTAGGACGGACTGTGCCAATCTCCTGCTTTAAGGTGACATTAGCCTCCACCTCTGGAAAGTGCTTTTGAACAGCTGTTTGGTCACAACAAGGAGAAAGGTAAGTGATACATTTCTTAATAAGCTATTAAATTAAGGAAGGTATAAAATCCATCAAAGAATAATCCATTTAATAAATGCATAAGATCATAAAAGAATATAAATTATACATTTTGCTTATGTATTTTGATTTGCTACATGCCACCATTATATATTAGCAACGTCTATCCTTTAAAAGAAATAATAGTGACTGTTAATCTAAGTGTGCTGGAGTGGAAGTTTCAATCCAGCATGTTTAGAATCAACTGGTAGTAAAAAAGAGTCCATGAATTTCAGAGACTAAAAGGAAATACATTTGGAAGGTCTTAAAGAGAGAAAGGAATTGAGGGATGTTGTAATTATATTACAATCTCATGAATTTAAAAATAAAATTAATTGGAAATATTTTACCTTAACAATGAAAGGTAGAGTCAAATATATAAGAGAATGCAAGTTCTAGAATTTGAGTAATGGGATTAAAAATCAGAACATAATGAGCAACTGTGCTTTTTTCACTGTAAAATTGGAAAAGCGTGAAATACATTAAACGGGAGTACAGATTCTATCATTGGGGTCTGTTCTATCAAATACATCAGTAACAACTTCATTTATCCTTGATAAAAATGATTATATATCATAATAGTACATAGCATAATATATAACATACAATATATAATATAATGTATAACATATAACATATATCCCTCTTAAAATTAGAATTCATATTAAAATTAACTAATAAGTATAAACAATAATCACATAACAGTGCATAAGATGTGAGATGGCTCACAAATGATTCACTCATTCCAAGAAATTTTATGTAACCTTGATCTTTAGATTTATAATTTAAACATTTATTGATAATATTTGTTTATTAGTGATAATAAATAATACAAAATTAATTTATAGTAATTATTAGATCTGCATATTATTTTCACTATTTCAGAAACATGAAAGAAAATTCAAATACTAATGAAATATATGTGCATATTCTTGCATATGGTTATATATGAATATTTTTTACTGTACAATATACAGTATCTTTTTTCTTTGAATATTTTCAGACAGGGCCATTCATTATGATCCTTGCTGGCCTAGAACTCACTAAAATATCCTTACACTGGGTTTAGTATAACATTTCCTATAACTTCTGAAATGACTTTAAAATATTTCTGCCATTTGTCCTAAATATTCATGTAAGATGGAGTTCGCTAAACTGATAATTATAAAACCAAAATCTTTGTTAGATATAAAAATTAATTCAGGTTAGGCCAAAATTTTTATACCAAGATGGTGAAGGAGGAGGTATGTAGATATATGTGAGTTCAAATCCAGCCAATTTCCAGTAGTTCCTACTGATATCTTTCTTTCAATATGCTCTTGTTTGTGCCCACTGTTATTCCTTATGGAGGCAACAGTAATGTGTCAATGACCAAGACAAAATTCGAGAATTAAGATGTTCTCTTCAGTTGAAAAACTGACCAGACCATAGCTATTACAGCAATGGAGAAAATGATGTATCTACAGATCTGAAATAAGTGCAGAAACCATCAGTAACAATACAATAAAAGTCTACAAAATCAATACTGGGAAGAACATCTATCAAACACAGTTTATAATAGAAATTTAATAATTTCTTATCTATTTATTAGCCATAAACTGACAAGACATAACCATGCCTTAAATTGTCATTGGAGTTATTTCAACTGTATCAAAAATTGAATTCTGTCTTGAAAACTAGCTGTAAGATTTATGTAAATAAAGTACATATAATATTTATTTCTAAAAATTCAGGAAATGCTATCAATCAAGGTGGAAATATTAAATGTATTTTGGGCACTTTAAAGAAACACTCCTCAGAAGTACTATGTTTACTTTAAAAATGTATGGAAGTCTACAACGAAGAAGTGAGTATATTTTATTTAGGAAATCTCTACAACAATAAAAACAAATGAACAAACAATGAAGAAAATAAATACTGCCAGGCTGAGTAAAGAAATCGATGTTGATGTGATTTTTCCAGTTGTATTTCTGTTTTACTTTCTGTGTATTGTTTTGTAAGGCAAAGAAAAAAGATACATAGTTAAAAGGTCTCACAGCTGGTATCTACTAAATGCAGCGCAGGTATCATAAA
Organism: Microtus ochrogaster; assembly: GCF_000317375.1. NCBI lineage: Eukaryota > Metazoa > Chordata > Mammalia > Rodentia > Cricetidae > Microtus > Microtus ochrogaster. Next base: position 40,369,780 of record NC_022027.1, on the reverse strand, counting down.
GTCTGCTAAAGCAGATTCAGTCTTCAAATATTATTAAAAGATAGAGGATGATTACCATCTTTGGATATTGGATAAAAGTTGAAAGTATTTATAGCTTTATTCTTTAGGTTTTGTTTGATACTTCCTGACTTACCAATTATTTAATTATGATATTCTTAAATACTCCTGACTCTTCTTGCAATATCATTTGTTAATGTTTTAATTAATTTACAATTTCTGCATTAAAATAAATTTTCCACTTCTTTTAATTAAAATAAATTTACCCCTTCTGGAAAAAATGTATTGTCCTAGTTTTAATTTTAATTTATGTTTAGGTTAAGAAATTACTTTGAACACAGAAGAAATTGACAAAAGAGTACAGCTCACACTAAGAGTGAAGTTTTATTGCAAAATTTCAAAAGAATCTCTAATTTTTTTATTTCACTCAAATCTACCTTTGTATGTTACCATGAATTTTTTAACCATTTAGATGTAGATTGATTTTAATAGTTAACCTTATTGGAGCAAAACTTATAGCAAGGATGGAGGTCAGAAGTATAAAAAGACGTCATTTTAATCAATCAAAAACGTTTCTGAGCATGCTTTCCATTTGGTGATATTTACATGGCCTAAGTTATAAGGTTAAGTCTGTTTTTGTAAGACAGGTTGAGGCGAATGCATAAAATTCTGAAAATGACGTTTGTTAAAGTTGGGATTTGTCCAAGTATGCTCCTGCGAGATCAGTAACATGTTTAGAATGATTCCAACTTCCTTCTCTCTCCTGAGGCTCCTGTCCTTTCTGCAGAAGGAATTCTTTTAGGGATGATGAGGTGTTTCTATGATATTCAAAACTCTCAACTTGGTTTGAAGTTTGTAGACGAATTGATGAAAGAAATATGTCACAGACTAAATGATCTACACAAAATTACAAAAACACAGTCATTACATGGTCATAGATCCAAACTTATTGCCATAAATAAATACTGATTGATTTCTCGAAAATTTAACTTATCTTTGAATTCTTTACAAGAAAAAAATGTTAGAAAATAAATTTATATCAAGACCCCTAGCACATTTTGCATGGATATATTACAAACATGGAAAATATTCTTTAAATTAAGAAAAGCCACTTCATCTATTTCTCTATAACTTATTTCCCACAGTTTTTTTAATGAAAATGAAAGTAAATTCACAGCAATTACACAAAACTATTTATGTAGTATGGTCTTCATCTCTCTTCGCATTCCATGTTTCTCATACTCTCCAAGTTTACAAACAAGGCTGAGATCCATAAGTTTATGCAAATCAGATTCTCAGCATAATATACAGTTTGGGAGAAGACATTTGGAGTTTAAATTATGGCTCAGGACACATGCATGACTTTGATCAAGAAGACTAAAGTCAAGGGCTCAGAAAATTAATCTGTATCAATCCTTAGAAGTTCCTGTGAGTCATCTGCAGGTTTCAACCAAGTTTCTGGAACACTAAGAAGACTACCTCTACTCAGGATTATCCTATCCAGGAAAGTTGCCAAACCTGATGATCAGAGCACTGATGTGGCTTCTGAGGACCTGTGTGCTCTTCACACTGACTTCATCTATCTGCAGTTGTTGGCTCTGAGGATGCTAATGCTGCCCGTGTATATCCCACAAAGTCTCAGTTAAACACTTTATTTTCTTCTTGCTCTCTTTTCATAGTACAGTGCCTTTTACCTACAGTGAACAGAAACCCTTTTATCCATTAATCAAACATTTACATTTAAAACAGAGATTAAAAGAAAGTAGCTAGTGGACAGATATATTTTTATCATTACCATAATTCATTGCCTCTAGACTGTTCATCTGCTTTCAATAGAATGTAGATCCATTTCTCTATAATAATTATCATTTTACTACATAATAACTTCCCCTATTTTGTAGAAGACATTTGTAGGAAGTAAGGCTTACCAGGACAATGGAGCCAACCTGGAGTCTGTCTAGCTCTGTCAGGTGTCCTGAAGATGCCTTGCCAATAAGGAGCAACCACTTTTTTTCAATCTGTATTCAAATCCGAGGTTTATTCAATACTGTCATTCCACTCTACAGAAGTACAAGCACAACCTTATCTAAAATACTACAAATCTATAAAGCTCAAAACAAATTTTTTAGTACTGATTACAAAACAAAAGCAAAAAGAGACAATGAAGATACTGCCAAGATTAACGTGCAGCATCATCACGAATGTGACAGTGAGTGTGGAGGGAGGTTCCATGAGAACCCTGTAGAACTAACTGAGTCAACCATTTCAGAGACTAACAGAGACATGCGGACAGGGAAAAATAAAAGTATTTAACCCTAGACGTTGAAGAGGACTCTGAAAGGGACATGGTCAAGCCTAACAGCACGACAGCTTGGGGCACAGAATCAGCAAGGGAACCACCAGGTTACCTGACTGGCCCTTGGTCTTATGTGGAAATTTGTGTGTTGCAATATGGAGGTCTGTTTGTCCCAACTGGCTCTGTTTCCAAGCAGACTCTCAATAACAGGAAGGTGTGAATGTTCAAGCCAGAAAATTACAGGGTATCTTTGTGGGCACAATCCTGAATGACCGTTGCCTCTGTAGGCAGAATCCTCCTGCATAGGAAATATCTCAACTACTGTGTTCAAAACCCACCCCGGTATGGGATCCTTCCCTACAGACAGACCCTTATTTGGCTACAGAAAGAACAAAACTGAGTTGGGGAACATAAATTACACAGGTATGAATCAATGTCCCTGCTCATCAGGAGGAGATGGAGCTGGAACGGCTCCTATGGAAACAGCAGCCTGGAGATAGAGACCTATGCAAAGTAGATCTGCGCCTTGGAGACAGAGATCTTACCTGTGGGATGACCTGCACTACATGGGAGGTGGTGCTAACATACTTCTAGGTGGGTTGAGTAGCCGTGGGGGTGGCAGAGGACAGGGTGCCAACACAGCAGTATCAGTGATCTCTTGGCCATCAATTTGTCCTCCATCCACGAGTTTCAGTGCCTTCTCGATTCATCTGGATTCTCAATCTTCACATTGCTGGTGAGCCTCCAAGTGTGCGCTTTGGTGGGTTTAGGTGAAGAGGACACCTGTTAGTCTCCTTTCCATCTCTTTTAGACGGTTTGGATTTGGAGTGAGAACGCAGCCTGTGGTCATACCTGCACTGAGCAGGACTTGGGGAGCCTGAGGAGCTTCTAGACCTGGAACTTCAGGATGTGCTGGAGTTTTCTGAGCTGCTAGAGACACTACTTGAACCTGCATTGGTGTTGGAGTCCGAGATGGAGGTTGAATAAACCTAGAGTTAGAATACACATTGTAAAAATAATGGTCACTCCTTATTAGTTGGACATGGTCAGGACTTCTGACAGTGCTAGGCAGACTCCAGATTGGTTCTTTTGGCTTGGTAGGCCTTAACTTCCTACAGGCATTATTATAGGGATATAGACTATTTTAAAGAGGTAAATTGTTTTTCTGCAGACACTTTGTGAACATATCCTTTAAAATTTTCCAGACCGTTTGAGGTTCTGCAGATGTTTCATGATTTAAAATTTGTGTGTTGTGAGTTTGGTGTGGAATATTTTACTTCTACTTTTACATGACAGAGTATTCAATTTTATAGCACGTTTTTATATTTGGTAATCAAATTTTCAAATTACGATATTCAATAAGTTATATTTGTAAATCAAATTATTTATCTTTTGTTGTTTTATTGTTGGTGATTTTTGTTTGTTTTTGTGGGTTTTTTTTTGGTTTGTTTACTTCTCTAGAAGATGGGAGAAGACTTTATTGGACTCTGGGATCATGGACTAGGTAGGCCTCCAGCTTTCCTTTAACTTCTTGAAGAACAGGTTGTTGATGTGGCTGCACCTGTTGTGGAAGCTGACCTCACAAGGATGCAGGCTTGCTTGTCACAGGAAGAAGGTCATCTTGTGGCAGTTTTACGTCTGGCAAAGACACGGCTCAATAATGCCCCCACACAGACACAGAATCACTTATCTTATAAGATCATTTGCCATTTGTTTTAACACTTTTATATTTATATTTCAAGTTGGAAGACTCTATTATTCTTTCATTCTCTCTTATCCTGGGATTTACACACAGTAGACAAATGATCTAACCCTGTGTTAAATCTCCATACTTTGTGACATTTTTATTATTATTGCTGCTGTTTGTTTGCCTTTTCCTTTTAACTTTGAGATGGGATCTCACCTAATTGTACTTAATTGTAATTACGTATCCCACGCTGCCCAGACATTTGATGTGTTCCTGACTCTAGTCTGAAATAAGTAGTTTTGGAGACTTGCTGCACTAGGCTGCAATTAGAGTTTCCTTATATATTTTTCCAAGGAAATTAACTTTGTAATTTGATGTAACACCCAACTTATATACTATAAATCTATAAATATGGAAAAGAAGATGCTGACAAACAAGAATGACACCCAAAAATTGCACTCAGTAGCAGAATAACAACAAAGTATGCACATACCTTGGTTTCTGGTCCCAGAACTATAAAAGAAAAGGCATCATAAATAGTGGAATTGAATATAAAGTTTACATAATTTGTGCTTTATAGTTTACTGATTGTCAGTAATCAGACTTCCCTTACTAAAAAATATGATTGGTATGTTAGGATTCTGCTTTCAGTTACTAACCTGACCAAATTATGATTCATCAGCTTCCTTTTGATTGAGACCTTTACATCCAATTTGTATTCAAGCGTATGAAAGGAACATGAAGTGTTGCTTTATCCATCTTACCCAGTATCAAAACTCCAATGTCATTTTCAAGAATACATGTGGTAATGCAATGTGGTTTAAACTTATACATAATTTGAAGTGCCCACAGCCTTTTTAAAGTCTGTCTTTTTAGCTTCTATGTTTCCTATAAAGGGTTAGTGTTTGGAGTTCTTATGTGTATTGATTGAAATATATATATTGATCAAAGTAACTTTATTTTGTCATGAAGCATTTTTAAGTTTTGTTTTCCTTGCTCTGTGTGGCATGTATGTATGTGTGTGTCTGTGTGTGTGTGTGTGTGTGTGTGTGTGTGAGAGAGAGAGAGAGAGAGAGAGAGAGAGAGAGAGAGAGAGAGAGAAAGAGAAAGAGAAAGAGAGAGAGTCTGTGCCAGAAATCAGTGTTGGACATTATTTCTCAGGATCACTAAATAACTTGTTTTCCTCACTGGGACAAAAAGATTCACTTAATTGGCTAGTCTGGGTGTACGATAATTCCTAAGGATTTTTCTGTCTCTTTCTGTCTCTATTTCTCCAGTGCTGGGATTATAAACAGATAATGACACTAATTATTTTATGATAGTGTTGAGGATTTAATTCAGGTTCTCATGCTTGTCTACCTAGCACTTTACCAATTAAGTCATCTCCTCTTTGAAAGTTCTTTGTTTTATAATACAGCATTTGCAAGTTTTAAATAGTGCTTATAATAGAACAAGTCTCATGGATTCCACAACTTCAGGAATATTTTCATGGTCACATATTTTCATGTTTGGCATATCAGGAAAAAACAAATTGAAAGATAAATATTCAATAATGAGCAATGTCCTTATATGTTTACTATATTATTAAAATATTTGTAAAAAGTTTGACTGTTTTCCTATTTACTTTTCTTGTTCAGAGACCTCATTTAAAATTCAATGCATGACTTTCAGGATTCTTGACTACAATGGTGCATGCATTAATTCCAGCACTAGTTGACTCCTTTGAGAGAGTATTATTGATATACCTATCTTGAAAGACCCGCTTCATCTAAGTATACGATCCTTCCGCTTTAATGTAGCCATTAATTAGGGTAAGGGAAGAAGCATACATTTTTGTTTGTTCTATATATTTAACCTTCAAACATAGCTGTGTAGTATATGCATGAGGTGCCTACAGGAGCCAGAAGAGTGCATAGGCTATGGTGGGATAGGAGTTACCGATGTTAGCAACCATATGAGTTCTGGGTACTAATCTCACTAGAAGAGCAGTCAATGCTCTCAAACACTAAGACATCTCTCTAGGCACCAGAACAAAACCTTATATATTGATTGATGGGAATACAGAATTTGAATGTGCTAGCATCAAACATAAAAAGTGATTTTACACTTTAAAAGTTCAGTAACTATGAAATTATTGAAATATATCTTCATAAGCAACTAAAATAATACATAGTTTTAGAAAAGAACAAATATTTCAAACGTCTTTGAAAAAAATTCTGGCTTGTGAAAACTATAGATTTTAGGAAAATTTTCCTAATAATTCTTATTATAGACAATTATCTTGTCATTTCTGAAAAACTAGAAGTTATATACAGAAAAGGCATCTGTTCCATGAATTTATTAAACTTATAAAAATATATAATTGTTTAAGAGCATTTGATGCTCTTCAGACCCAAGTGTAGTTTTAAGACCTATTTCAGAAAGTTCTTAAATGCCTGCCACTCCAGCTCCAGGGTATCTGGATAGCTCTTTGGGCCTCTCAGAGTACCAGTCCAAATGTAGTATATGTACAATATGACACACGTGCATGCTTATGTACACATAATTAAAATTAAAATTTTTAAATGTGCTTATTTATTATTCAATGATAATGTAAAATGAATATTATTGCAATAATTCCTTAGGAAACATAGGATTCATTGTACACATAGATTTTTGCACATGGATATCACAGGTTTGTGTTTCACTTACACTGGCATTTGAGATGAGAAAGAACCATCCTTCACTCACAAATATGAGGGAAGAACCTGGGGCTCAGTGCATCATCTCTGCAGAACAACATCAGAGAGTCTGGTAGGGTCTAGTGTCTAATGTAAGGTTCTGCAGACCACTGTAAGATGTAAAATTATTAAACACTTTGTGAAGGAAAGGATTTTGAGAAAAGCCTTATTTCATGTTATTTACATTTAAAAAGATCTCTAGAGCTAAAAGGGGAAAGAGGAATTTCTGGAAGAGAAGACATGAGAGGGGCTATTCTTGGTCTAAATAAGACATCATTGTGCTTTAGACCAGGGTACCAATAGTATATCTGCAAGAGATGAAAGGTTGTCTAATGTGCTGTAATGCAATGCCAACACTGCATTGTGTCTTGGATGTCAGTATGGCTCGTTTTAATTATTAACATGATAAAGTCTAGGATCAACTGAGACATAAGATCCTGGCCATGACCGTAGGTAATGGTCTCGATTACATTAATTGATGTGGGAAGACCATGTTAATTCTAGTGGGAACATACCCTGAATAATGGATATTTGACTCTATAAGAGAAGAAAGAGAGAGAGAGAGAGAGAGAGAGAGAGAGAGAGAGAGAGAGAGAGAGGAATGTCAGCATGCATGCATTTTTCTGCAGGCTATTAAATCTGCTCACTCAAGCTCCCACCAATGTGGTATCTCTGCGGTAATGGAATGTATCCTGGAATTGAGCTAAAACAGACTTTTCAATCTTATTTTTTTTAAATCAGGATATTTTACTATAGTATGAAAAGAAAATTAAAAATAGATGTCAGAGTTTAAACAAATAAAGAAAATAAGTATATCTTCTAGAGTCTAAAAAAAATGGAAGAATATTTACACCTCCCTTAGAAAAGGTTCTCAAAGAGTTGGAAAGAAGACAAATTTATTTTTGAAATATAAAAGTTGCAATGCTCACTACATGTGAAGTAGCAGTGACAATTGTTCATCCATTAGACACTGGAAATACGGCAAAGGAGAAAAAGTATCTTCCTGTGGCTACATAACAGTAAATAGTAGAAAAACTGACCATTGCTCAAGGCTCCCTGAAATGTCTGGCAAACTGCCTTGCAAGTCAAAAACGATTGCATGCTACAGGTGGACTGGTATATGAAATTATTTACATTAGTTATTTTCTGTTTGTAGAC
>NC_022027.1:40359934-40361737 GCF_000317375.1 Microtus ochrogaster | reverse complement strand
TATGAGATAGTTGATGAGATACAAACCCTGGTCCTCTGGAAAAGCAGCAGCACTTTGAACTACTTAATCATTTCTTCAGTCCTATGTTCTAATTTTCTAAACAAAAAGTGGGCAGCAGTAATAACAATAGCAAAAAAACAGGAATTTTAGAAAAATTAGAAATTTTGAAGTTTGTTTTTAATACCTATATTTCATAAGGCAGTTATGGAAAACTGGCCGAACAGTTATAGCCACCTTCTGTAAAGTTTGAATGAAATAAAATGTATATTTGCAAATCGAATTTTTTCAGCAGGCACACCTTTGTGACAATGACTCTAATATCTGTTATTAGAGTCATTATTTCATTTTGTTTTATTAATGTTAATACGCCTTATCTCTTATTTGCCTTTTAAAATTATTAAGACAAGGCATCATATGGAGATTCAGCACATATATTCAACATATGACATTACATAATAATGAAAGTAGTTGTATGTCTTCACTCTCTTTTTTTCTTGTTTCTTCTTATTTATTTTTCTTTAATTTTTTAAAAAGAAAACACACCATCTTTTTCTTTATTTTACATACCAATCCTGGTTCTCACTCCCTTCTCTTCTTCCATTCCTTCTATCGTTTGCCTGCCCCCAACCCATACACTCCCTAGAGAGGGCAAGGCACATTGCTTCAAGGAAGATCTGAGCCCCCTCCCCAAAAATACCCAGGCTTGGCAAGGTACCCATCAAAAAAGAATGGGTTCCAAAAAACCAATGCAAGCAACAGGGACAAATGGTTGCCACTGCCAGTGGCCCCACAGTCTTCCCTCGTCAGACAACTACTGTCACCTACATTCAGAGGGTCTAGTTTGGTCCTATGCTGTAGTGTCATTTCAATTTATTTTAATAAATAAAGATTTCCTGAAGATTTGAGAATAAAACAGTCCCATTGTTCAGCTTTACAGGCCAGATTATGGTAACACACACCTTTAATTCTTGTAGCCACAATGATACACTCATTTAATCCCAGTAACCACACAAGTTACCCTAGAAACTGTTTGGTGCATGCCTTTAATCACAGCCCTAGAGAAGAACATGGGGGAAGACAGTTCTCAGGCACAGTCCCCTTCTGAGATTACAGGAGGCAGGATCGCAATTTCAGACGAAGGTCTAGGTAAGTGTTAGTGGCTGGCTGTTTTGCTTTTCAAATCTTCAGGTTGAATCCCCAGTTTTGACACTGAGTTTTTATTAATCATGCTTCATTTAATTGTGCATCACTATGCTGGTTCTTTCCCTGTCCAGCTGGAGTTGGTGAGCTCCCATTAGGTCAGATAAGCTGTTTCAGTAGGTGAACCCATTATGGTCTTGACCTCTTTGCTCATATTCTCTCTCTTCCCACTCTTCAACTGGACTTTGGCAGCTCAGTCCTGTGCTCCACTGTGGGTCTCTGTTCCTATCTCCATTAGTTGTTGGACGAAAGTTTTACGGTGACATTTGAAATAGTCATCAATCTAACCATAAGACAATGCCAGATCTAAACAGAGAATTCTCAACATAAGACTCTCAAATTGCCAAACTTTAAGAGAAACATATATAGATATGCCTGGGAAGCAGAAATAGACAAGATCTCCTGACAAAATTGGGAGCATGGGGTGGGGGGAATTGGAGGGCTAAGGGGTGATGAGGGGAGAAGGGAGCTTGAGGGAATGGGATAGTCAAGATGGAGAAAGGACTGAGACGGAGAGCAAGGAAAGAGAGATTTTCATTGAGGGAGACATAAGGGCATGGCAAGAAATCTTGCACTACAGAAATTCCTAGGAATCCACAAAGA
>NC_022027.1:40316038-40359644 GCF_000317375.1 Microtus ochrogaster | reverse complement strand
ATCCCCAGTCAAAGTTAAAATTTAATTATATCTAATGGGCAAGTTATCATAAAACTTATCATGCAGAAATATGTAAAGATTATGTTTTTATTTCAGCAACTGGTTTCTATGCAAAAAAAAGGGGTAGCATGTAAAGTATTTCTGTGAAGTTTGCTGATAAACTTAACAATAAAAGGAATTACATTTTGTAAAGGAGAGAGTTGGGTTGGGCTGTGGGAAGCATGCAGGAAAAAAGTGATGCCCTATGGTAGATAACTCTCTCTACACAGCTTGAAACTTCAGAAATCGGAAAGTGAGCACACAAATCATATCATGTGTAAACCAATAGTGACCTTATGAATAAATTAATTTCTATCAGACTTCTTGACTAGAGAAAACAGGCTGTCCTGATTTCAATTTATATTACACATTTACTAATATATTCTATAAAATTATCTGACAGTGAATACTGGAAACAAATTTACAGATATCTACTAAACTGTGGGGACTGTCACAAGAATATATGCTGAAACAAAATTATTCATTTTTGCACATAAAGCAAAAGGCAATTGTATAGTCATTATCTCAAAAGAAGTAGATATAAAATATTATTAATTTTGCTTTACTAAAATGTTTGCTATTTATTTTAAAATAATGCATCTTGTGCTTTACTACATCACAGCATATAGAGATCATTTTGTTTTTTTTAAATAATTGTGAGCATTTGCTATAACACACATGCTCTTTTTCATTTTCTGATCCTCCTTTATTGAATAATAAAAGTGTAGAATATTTAGCTGAAGTAAAATTACCCTTAGAAATAAATATATATAATTGCATCATTTCCCTAGACTAAATACTGAAATAAAATTGATGTGAAAGTAGACATACAACTATATTTTACTCTTTATTCCAGAATTCACAAACTTAAACCTAAATTGGACAACAATTTCCCCAATTAAAATCATTCATTTGGGTAGATGGCAAGATTATTAAATGTGTTGCTTACTTGATTTTCTCTGCATTTGAATGCACTAAAATGGTTTAAAAAAGATTTGATGAGCTGTCATGTTGTTCCAGTAGTATTTCTACAACCTTTAAAATACATGAATACATTATTTAAGGACTCAAAATTGCATAGTGCTTTTGGAGACAATTAGTGAAATATGATAAAGTTGTATTTGTTCCAAGGTGTGATTGTAATGTTTTATAATTAAGACCTTTGAGACCCAAAGAAAAATGAGTGTGTTTTATGTAGAAATATCTCTGACTACTTTTTCAGCTAGAATTTAAAGACACATAAATATTTTCCTTTAAGAGTACAATCTGAAAGCCCAACCTATTTTGTACGTATTTTACAAACTTCTGTCTATCACAATTTCACGTCTGTTATGTTTATGAAAACCACTCATTCATTCATTTATCCTTTATTTTTGTTTGTTTTTTCGAGACAGAGTTTCTCTGTGTTGCTTTGGAGCCTGTCCTGGAACTGGCTCTTGTAGATCAGGCTGGCCTCGAACTAACAGAGATCTGCTTTACTCTGCCTCCCGAGTGCTGGGATTAAAGGCGTGCGCCACCACCACCCGGCTCATTTATTCATTTTTAAATGACCAACACTTTGCCTTTCTGGACTTTTATTTGAAATCTAGTAAACTAGACATAGTTTCCTCCCTGTACGGTTTTATTGATAGTGCATTATTCTTTTTACCAAATAGAAATTATTGGTTGAATCAATATTGTACAAAATTTAAGATCAGCTGTAATTAGTATTTTCTTTCTTCTCATGTATATTTCTAAAACATACCAAGATATAATTGAAAAACCAACTAGGTTTTAGTGAGTTATAGAGGGTCATGAGGCAATGGGGACCCATCCTTTGATTTTTCAAGAAGCATCTTCTCTATGCACTCAATAGGCTATACCAGTTATTCCATCACGTATAGCCCCAAGAACATCAAGTTAGATGTATTTAACACTTTTGAGGGGTTTCATATTCACAAAAAATTGTAGGGTATGGAGTCTATTATAGTCCTTATGTTGTATCTATGATACAACTTCTGAACAGTAATAATTTTCTGCAAAATTATGTTTAATCCTGCTCTCCTTTCAGCCACAGTCAGGGTCATAGGACAGTACAAATACATGTTGTAAGGTTACAGGAGTTCAAATGAAAATAGATGAAAGAAAGAGGCAAAATATTGTAAGTAAAATCACAAAATGAATTTTATGTATCATTAATTCTGATAACTGATTTTATTGCTTTGGAAAATTATTATGGCAGTCGGCTACAAAAGGCTTAACCTGATTTAAATTTCAGAACACATTTGTTAGCAAATTGCTAGAAGCAATATTTTTAATCAATGAGGTAGATCTAATTTGGATTTCAAATGCACAAAGAGGGTAAGAAGAACAAAAGCAGAAAGAGGGTGCAGGGAAGAGAGTAAGCAAGAGGGGGAGTGCCCTAAGGATAACACTTTATTGTTCACAGACAGGAGCAAATCTAAGCAACAACATTCAACTTCCATCAGAAAACTTATAAAAGATCAAAGTCTAAGTTCTTTCCCTGTTGGGGGATATTACTTCATAATTTTATAAAGTCATTAAGAGTCCAGGAATTGCTTTATCACCATAGAGAATATTTTTTTTCAAGAGAGCATATAATGCTTTGAAGTTCTTTTAGATTACACAGAAAGGATCTTGTTATGAAGAAAACTCCAAATTCACTGGCACTTTGTTTGGACCAATGATTTAATTTTAGCAAGTCTTTAGTTTCTCCAATGTTTAACCACAAAGACAGGACAATACAATATTCCAGAATGTAACTTTCTGGTTAACTGGATTTGCTTTGCTCCATCAACTTAGCCAAATATATGTGTATATCAAATGCTGATGGCATAAATATATGTCTTCTGTAATTTCCCATTTGTTTACTGCAGAATGTTTGCAAATGTGGGGAAAGTTTGTGTGCACATCAGTTGGTTAAATTCATGCAGTACACACATATGTCTGGCAGCTTTTCCTCGTTTATTTCTTCCTACAATAATTATCAATGGTAGCAGCAAATAATGTTATCCATTGCAGTTGGCCTAGAGCCAGGATAAGGTCAGAGCCATTCAAAGGCTAATGGGATCCAGCAGTTAGTAAACATTCCAGAGGACATTGCCAAGTAATTTAAACGTATTTTAAAATGTAGGTGTGTGTGTGTGTGTGTGTGTGTGTGTGTGTGTGTGTGTGTGTGTGTGTGTGTGTGTGTGTGTGTGTGTGTGTGTTGATAGGAAAGAGACAAATTTAATATTGTTATATGAGGGAAACCTGAAGCTCTGAGACTAATGTAACAGACATTGATTTCCTATTTATGTATCTTTCATTTCAATGCAACCAAATTTCAATCAAATTAATATTTTCTTATATATTTATCCTATGTGCTCAAACCTCTCTCTTTGCTTTAAATGTCTCTAATTTTTGTCCAAAAGAAAAATCATTTAGAGATCACCATGTATTTAACAACATCAAGTGTAACTAACTTCCCTTCTATGGCATTAGGTAAGAAAACAACTCTATTCATTTGAATATCATTTAATTGAGTGAGGAAAATTAAGCACTTATAAAATGATAACAGGAACAAATATATTTCATGGAGATGGCAAAGAGAAAACTCCCTGCATCCTTTAGAAACAATCTAATCATTCTCTAAGGAAGACACAGTTCTGATCATGTACTTCACAGAAACAAAATCAAAATTTCTAAATAGAATGTTGAATATAATGGGATAATTGCTTTTATTCTTCACAAAAGGTCAAAATGCACCATCTGTAGTTGGAAAGTGTGGAATTCATTCCAGGAACTCTAATATATTGTCATTTTTGAGGGTACAATATTATGAAGAGAACAGATTGGTTTTCTTCTGACCATATCTTATTAACAGATCATTTTATGAAACAACAGTGTTTGGCAATAATTAAAATATAGAAGATGATACTCAGACAAATATTCCATATTTAGGTAGCATTACTTTAAATACCATAATTTTGACTTTAAAATATCAAAGAACATAGAATATTTATTTGCTTTTTTCAGAGAGTGGTAAAGCAATAATCATTCCCAATAGTATATGAAGAGTTCCTATTATATTCTTACAGACTACTAACAAGAATCTATTTTAATGAATACCATAAATTCAGTGTAAAGTGACTGCATATCTATCCTGTCCTCAATGATGAAATTCTAGAAGTTCATTTAGTATGTTAAAGTAACAGAAGCCCCTTAAGCCTCATAAATCTTTTCTTTAAAAATTCTAATATCTGGAAATGATAGACTTAACCTCATATTAAATAAAGTTCTCTAGAGCAAGGTAGGTGATAGGATGCATGTTTGTGCATTATAAGAAAGTATTAATTAGATTATGTGCATTGTAAGGGATTTTTAGTCCAATGTTGGTAATCTATTCACAGGAAGCATTGTACCTTGCCAATAATCTGTCAACAATCCTGGGTGCATCAATATTTCCAGTGAAGAAACCTGATGGGTCTGTTGTTTCTATTCAACATTAGAACCTTTGAAGTGTTCTCTAGTGGTTGTTACCAAACCTTAAGTTGGAGAGCCAAAGAAGCAAGGGTCAGAAAACAGCAAGAATATCAGTAGCAATGATATGCATACCTTAAGAATGAATTGGGGAGATCCTAGTCAACAATGAGGACCCTAAAGGGGGACATATATCTATTCTGCATGGAAAGTAGAAAACGACAACATCTTCTGAGAAAATTGGGAGCATTCGGATGGTGGAAGAAGGTGGAATGGGAGGGGAGGGGAAGGAATAGGAACAGAGAAAAATGTATAGGCCAATAAAAATCAATGCACGTACTGGCTCTGGGGGAGCCTAGGCAGTTTGGATGCTCACCTTACTAGACCTGGATGGAGGTGGGTGGTCCTTGGACTTCCCACAGGTCAGGGAACCCTGGTTGCTCTTCGGGCTGATGAGGGAGGGGGACTTGATAGGGGGAGGGGGAGGGAAATGGGAGGCGGTGGTGGGGAGGAGGCAGAAATCTTTAATAAATAAATGAATTTTAAAAAACCAACAAAAAGAATGAATTAAAGGTAGACAGAATGCAGGCCACTATAGCTGTTTCAGAAACTAGATACTCTACACTTTAAAATGACAACAGAAATTGAAAGTCATCCATAACTAACTGTTTTTTAATCAGGAATGCAAAATGAAAAGTTAAGAAGTCATGGACACTTGTACCTAGGTTACATACAGTTTTTGAGAACATTGCATCTGTGGTAATTTTAGATTTACTTAGGGCCTGGGAGAGCTATGAAACTATGAAGGTAAAATCTGAGTGATAATGGTGAGACTGGTACTCTAGTTATGACATTACTGTGAGATATATGTTAATATTTTTACAATCATGTAGGGGAGTTGAAATGAGTAAGAAACAATTTTGCAGGTAGAGGATCTGGAACTGGGCTATGGACAAAATATTTGTATTCCAGATGATGCCAGCACGAGACTCTGATACTGGGATACAGGATATTCACTTGCAGGGTGGTGCATTTACAGTGCCTTTTGATCTTGTCATGGTGCTAAGTTTCCTTGCTATCCATCATCCCATACCTTTCTTTTAGAATTGCAATATTCACTTTCTTGCCATTATGTTGTGGAAGAATATAAACTAAATTTTTTTCATTGATTTTTATAGTAAAGAGATTGTTTTGAGCATTAGGAAAGGACTACAGAATTTGGGATTTTGATCAATATGGGTACTGTTAAGATTTCTGACTCTTAGACACTGTCATAATGTGTTCATAGAAACTTTGCTTTATGAGATGAATATGAGACTTTGGGGACCAATGGAATATTGTAACATTGAATTGGAAAAGGTCAGTTGATCATCTGCATTCACTTTACTCTCTTTTGTGACCCTCTATGCGCTATGAGAGATAGTTCACAGATAGGATTGGCAATAGCTGTTATGAAACTCCAGACAAAATACATCCTGACTTCTTAAGTTGTTTTTGTCAGGAATTTTGTCACTAAATTTAGAAAAGTGACTAACACATTACCATTTATGCCTTCATTCATAGCACAGGATCTCACAATACACCACTCTTCCCACTATCATGGTCTTGTTTTGGACCAATTTGGATTAGACTAGGTGTGGAAGCAGAAGTCAGATGTTACTTTGGTGTAACAACTAATTGTGACATGTAATGAAATAGCATGCATTTAGATTTTAGTAATATTCTGAGGGTTGAAAGAAATAACAACTGGATTGTAAAGGAATCAGTGTGCCAGAGTATCATGTTTTCTATGTGAAATAATTACTATCAAATTATATATATAATTGTGTTGGCAATGCAATAAACAAATATAAATAATTTTATTAGGTGAACTCTTGGAGTTTAGAAATTATAGATTCATAAAATTTATGTAATTATTTCTATGTATTTGCTACTTGTTTTTTCTAAGAGCAGAATAATACTCTAAATGGGGTTTAATTTGGTCTATATCAAACATTCTTGAATAATACCATACACTCTGTGCCTCAATGTTTGTAACACTTATTTATTTATTTTTTAATTCTTGACTCTTCTAGAGACATGTCATGTGCTTTAAAGACCAGAACTTCACTGTAGGGACTAAAGAAATCAACATATTTTATATTTATGTCTTCTCTACATTGAACCTTCAAGATATCTCTCTTTTGACAAAGAGTTCTTAATTAAATCTAATTGGGAATACATATGGAACCAGGGATATACATTTTTTGAGGAGTGATTTTTCACTAATCTCTAGTCCTTCTTTTTATATTTCTCATTAAAAATATTAATCATCACTACTTCTGGCTTACAATTTTATAACTCTGAAAACATGTTATCTTCTTCATTTCCTCACTGCCTCCCTTTCCTTCTATCTAATGTTCCACTAATACTCTGGTTTCTCTTCAGATCGTATAAATCTTTCGCCTTTTACTAATGTTCCACCGTCATCCAGGCAGCTGAGGTAAATGTGGACTTCTGACTTGGTATGATTTTATCATTTTCATATGGAGTGTTGGGCTTTAACTAATTTCTTTATATTAATATTTTCAATACAGACTCTTCAACTGTGTCCTTAACCTAAATGTTAATCTGTTATTGGTTTTCACTAGCAAATTTCAGATTGATACTGGTACTCAAATAATCAGAGCATCCTATTACCCATGATTAACATGCATTATTTGAACGCTTCTGTAGAAAATTGGCTTTTGCAAGTCTCCAATCCTTTAGTTGTATATCTATCCGAACAGTTATGTTCCTCTAAGCTCCTTATTTACTCTTCTACCACATCTCAGAAAAATTCGTTTATTTTCATTTCATCTGTTATTGGTTGTCACTTCACAGTGGTTTATACCCATTACATTACAGAAGTTACTTTATTTTAACACTAGAAATTCTAACTTGGTTATGAAATTTGTTATTTCAGGATAAACTATGCCTTGAAATAGATTTTTCTTGCTGATAAACTAAAGCTACATGACAATATGTAAATTAATAGAAATGGGTTAAATTAAGATATAAGAGCTAGCCAATAATAAGCTATAGCTAATAGGCCAAGAAGTTATTTAATAAATACAATCTTCCTTATCCACTCTTCAGTCGAAGGGCATTTATGTTGTCTCCACTTTCTGGTTATGATAAACAATGCTGTTATGAACATAGTTGAGCACATGTCCTTGTGATACAATTGAGCATTTGGGGGATATACCCAAAAGTGGTATTCCTGGGCCCTGAGGAATGTTGTTTCCTAATTTTCTAAGAAATTACCACACTGACTTCCAAAGTGGGTGTACCAGCCTTCATTCCCACCAGCATGCAGGAGTGTTCCCTTTACCCAACAAACTCTCCAGCATAAGTTGTCATCAGTATTTTTAATTTTGGCCATTCTTACACCTGATTTTTGACAAAGAAGCAAAAAATAGCAAATAGAAAAAAATCATATTTAACAAATGGTGCTGGCATAACTGGATATCAACATGTAGAAGAATTAAAATAGACCCATATCTATCACCATGCACAAAACTCAGGTCCAAATGGATTAAAGATTTCAACATAAAACTGGCCACATTGAACCTTATAGAAGAGAAAGTAAGAAGTACACTTGAACACATTGGCATAGGAGAGCACTTCCTAAATATAACCCCAGCAGCACAGACACTGAGAAAAACAATTAATAATTGGGACCTCTTGAAACTGAAAAGCTTCTGTAAAGCAAATGACATGGTTAACAAGACAAAATGACAGCTACAGAATAGGAAAAATCTTCAGCAATCCCACATCAGACAGAGGTCTGATCTCCAAAATATAAAAAGAACTAAAGAAATTGGTCATCAAGAGAACAAGTAATCCAATAAAAAGTAGAGTACAGACATAAAGGGAGAACTCTCAACAGAGGTATCTAAAATGACTGAAAGACACTTAAGGGAATGTTCAATATCCTTAGTCATCAGAGTAATGCAAATCAAAACAACTCTGAGATTTCATCTTACATCTGTAATTTCTATTTATTATTATTATTTTAAACTATTTGGCGTTATAAGCAAATGCAGTTTACTAATTTAGTCAATTTACTGCAATGAAGCTTGTAGTCTTATTAGGTATCTTTTCAAGGTCAAAAAAATAAATATTTTAAATAGACATGTCTTCTTCAAACACTTCAGACATACAGAATATGGCATTTATGATGTTTTATTTTTTGTTCTTTTTTATGACAATGAGATATGTCTACTTTTGGCAGCACCAATCAACTTTAGAGAATATGATTGATATCAAAGAAACTCCACGTGGAGTTTACTTTCTTTGAGGCAAAAGGTAGTCACTTGGAAAGAAAAATGTTCTTGCTCCTACTGCTGACAGTATGCTGTCCAAATTGGACAAGCAGTAGATGAATGAAAGTGACCACAGAACCATGAAACACAAGATGGGATAATCCTTCAATTACCCTGGTTCACAGATGGCAAGTCTGTTGGATATGCTAAACCTATAATCCAAAGAATGATATACCAACATTATAAAGGAACCTTGGATGACTGTCCAGGCAACCAGTTGTTTCTGTCATCACTCACATATTTTAGAAGTCACTTGCTCGCACTTCCTGCTACTCAGTTAATTTTATTTCCTTTTTAGGTGTCTGGGAGGATTGAAGAATAGTTTGTTATAGTTTTCCTTGTTTACCCGACTCAAAAAAGAAACTCATTAAGGGCATGTGAATTGCATAAATTTGAGAGATATCAAAAGATAGTTTTGGACAGCAATACAAAGTAAATTACATATAAGACTTATACTCACCAGATAGATAATGGATTATTTCCTCTGAATTTGTCAAATGTAAATGGACTATACATTGTTGATATACTTATTGCTTATATACTGTATATAGTTACTGTATGTATTTTATGTTTTTTCTTATATTAGCTATAGTCTTCTTGTTTATTTTATACAAATGGGGGTGATGTAGTGATATTTTGTTTGTGTTTTAACAAATAAAGCTTGCCTGAAGATCAGAGTGCAGAGGTAAGACAGTAGAGGTCAACAGTGGTTGCACACACCATTAATATCAAAACTTGAGAGACAGTGGCAAAGGAATCTCTGCGAGTTTAAGGCCTCCTAGGGCTACACCAGCGTGAATCTGTCTAAAACAGAAACATCTCACACAAAGGTGATCCTGGCACTTGAGGCAGCATGCCTTTGATCCCAGCACTAGGGAAGTGGAGACAGGAGTGAAATGACTAGGCAGGGAGAGGAATATAAGGCGGGAAGAAATGGGAGCTCAGTGCAGTCTGTACTGTTAGCAGTCAGTCTGAGTCACAGTCTGAAGCAGTCTGAGGAGGCAGTCCATGAAAAGGATCACCCTTTCATTTTGAGGTTTTGGTAGAGGTAAAAGGTATCTCTACTGGCTGGTCTGCACTTGCTTCTCTGATCTTTCAGCTTTCAGCCCCTAGTATCTGACTCTAGGTTTTATTGATTAAGATCAATTAGAATTTGTGCTACATCATACCCAGGAGTAGTTGGTCAACATAAAATGAACATAACAACATCTTTTTTAGATTCTTTGCCTTATAATACCTTATAGATCTTTTGCACGCATAGTAAGACTTCTGGTTTCAGGATATTACTAAATTCTTGTGGGTGTGAATGTAAGTCTGCGTTTCTCTTATTTTCTGTTTTTGCTACTTTTCTTCTTTTTGTTTAGTTTTATTGCAACTTGTGGGGGTTTTTTGTTTCATTTTAGTTTATTATTATTCCTTATTTGCCTGATGTTTTGTACTAAGAGAAATAATACAAGTGAATCTGGATGAGAGGGTATGTGCTAAGGAACTGGGCTAGGGAAACTGTAAACACAATATATTGTATGAAGAATAGTGATTTTCATCAACAGAAAATAAATTAAAACATTGCAATTACTGAAGAAATAGGATATTTTTTGAAATTCTAAAAGCCCATAAGGATATGCTACAGCAAAAATATCAACATAAGCCAAAATTTTGGAATCTTTCAATTATAAAATATATTTAAGGAGTCAGGATTTAAAGATTACTTATGCATAATAATACAACATGGCTGTCCATAAAAAGGAGAAATCTCATCTTTCATTACTAGGGGAGAGTTTGATGGAAGCATTGGCATAGTAAGCAAAGGAAATTTTTAGACAAACAATTGTATGTCATGTTGCCTTAATGAAAAGTACATTAATTAATTAAAGTAATTAAATACCTCCATAATATGACACAGCTAATAATATGACAGAAAAATTACCAAAAAATATTGTTTATACATGTACAACGAATTCAGCTTTTAATTATCTGAAAAGCCTAATTTTAGAACATATTTTTATAATTTAAAATAATAAAATTAGTAAATTAAAATAAGCCTAGTTAAATAAGTTTATTAATTTATTTCTTATTTACAACTCACATTTTAATTAAACTTTTATTTGCAGAGCATCTAATATTCAAGTTATGGTATTCATTTTTTAAAATATGATCTGACTGCAAATTCTTTCAGATAGAGTAGGAAATGTCACTTTTGTCACGAATAATAATGAACGAATCCTGAGGTTCAGAGAGTTTGGCTGAAATCCTTTCATGCTGAAGCCTTCAGCCACAATAGGATGTACCTGGAATCTTTCCCATCAATGTCTGTGTGCTGGCTCATCTGCTTTATGTAGTCACCCCCTGGATTCACCTTGAACCTTATATTTTCTATTCAGCTTTCTTATCTGTACACCATTTTAATTTCCTGGGAGAATTAACGTTTCAGAATTCTGCTCAACAGTTTCAGGTGGAAGAACAGGAATGAAAGCATAAAAGAAGCTTATTTTTTATCACACACCAAATTTGGTATAATTCCAAAGAAAAAGTGGTCAAAATTGCTGGGCTTAATGTTTAAGGATGAATCGAAAATTTCTTTTCTCCTGTTCTTTGCTCATTAGAAAGTTTTCCAATTTCTCCTTTCTCCCATACAAATTGCTCATTAGAACATCATTCCTATCCTGCTAGGAATTCTATTCACTGTGGCAAACATAATCAGGGTGAAAAAAAATGTAATCACATAGCTGGAGAGAGTAAACTAACCAAATTTTGTTTAAAATAAAGAGTAACAAACTTATAATTAGTGTTGGTTCATAATAAAAATGTTTTATAAGTTATATAACTACAGTTGTCCTCCAGATAATAAATGTTATTACTTGTCTATTCAGTGTTACATAGTTTTGTGATTAATTCAGTAACTTTACTTTCTTCAATATTGAGTATTATTTATATATTAATTTTAGAGAATGTAATGAAAATAAAGGTGATAGTTGATACTGTTTTGACTAGGGAGAATTTGGAACTTAGTGGCTTAGGTACTTTATTAAAAAAAACAACATTAATCAGTTACAGGATATTAGTTATAAGTCAGCAAACAAGGATCATGAAGCTCAAGTTAAATTAATTTTATGCTAAATCAATCTTTGCTAACATATTTAATATATATGTATGCGTGTTTTTATCAAGTAGACTTTATGGTAAACACTTTTTATGAATTATTCTGTTTGGGGAAATTATTATGACTGATGGTAGATATTTTATTAATTATAATGAATGAATAACGGTGTTATGGTGGTTTGAATGAGAAGTGTCCCCATAGGTTCACGTATTTCATCATGTATTCCCAAGGTGTCATACTGTTTGAGAAGATTATGTATCCTACAGAAAGTGGACTTAGATGATATATGATATGTTACCAGGAGAACATTTGGGGTTTTATACCTTGACCCAGCTTTGTGTTCTCTCTGATTTCATTTACATCTGAATTGTATCTCCTGAAAGTTGTGAGCTGATATGTTGGTGCTGGATATTGAATTTTCATCCTTGTAGAAGAAAAGCCAGTTTTTCCAAATGCTGAGCCATTTCTTCAATCCTGAGAGAATACGTCTAAAGACAATAAAAAATTGTCATGATAGACACATGTTAAGCAATGTTTCTTCAAAGTCAATTGTTTTCTAGCAATGCCAAGTCTAGTATTATTAGTAGTGGTATTAATAGTAATATTATTAATATTTTGTAAATATTTTTGAGAGGAAACATAAATATTTTTGATAAGAGAAATACAATCTTCAAAAGTCCTACTTTTGCAATTTCTGAGAATCAACCAATTTTCCTTATCTTTAATTACCTTAAGAGTTGTTTACTGTTTTCCTATCTAAATTAGACATGTCTTTCTTACTTTATTGCTAGTTCAATAGTCTGCCTGTCTAAAATTGCCTGAACACCTTGTGGATTAGAATTAACATTGTGCTTGATTTCGTAGGCATTCTATGCACATCTTCCACAGAAGAATAATTCTGATTGGGTTCTGCATGGAAGAGAATATAAATAAAATCATTCATTTTGTGACTTTCAAAATTTTAGTCTGTTCTTTCCAAACAAAGTTATTTTGTGCTATAATCTGGACTGTAATAAAATATATAAAGTAGATGATCTTAAAATGATTAGTTCATCATCATTTTCTAAAGTAGAAATCTGTGAGACAATATAATTGGAATGTGGAAAATTATGCTACAAAATTTGGTTTCATATATTTTTGAATGACTAAAGGAGCATTACAAGGCTATAAGAGACACTAAAATATGTAGTTTCCTGACAGAATATTACCAATATGGAATTACCTAAAAAGAAGTCAGAAAAACAGAAGTAATTTCAAATTTTCATAGTAACTGGTTACATTTTTTTATAAATTTATTTATTTATTAAAGATTTCTGTCTCTTCCCCGCCACCCAATTCCCTCCCCCAATCAAGTCCCCCTCCCTCTTCAGCCCAAAGAGCAATCAGGGTTCCCTGCCCTGTGGGAAGTCCAAGGAACCCCCACCTCCATCCAGGTCTAGTAAGTTGAGCATCCAAACTGCCTAGGCTTTTACAAAGCCAGTATGTGCAGTAGGATCAGAAACCCATTGCCATTGTTCTTGAGTTCTCAGTAGTCCTCATTGTCCGTTATGTTCAGCAAGTCCGGTTTTACCCCAGGCTTTTTCAGACCCAGGCCAGCTGGTCTTGGTGAGTTCCCAATAGAACATCCCCATTATCTCAGTGTGTGGGTGCACCCCTTGCGGTCCTGAGCTCCTTGCTTGTGCTCTCTCTCCTTCTGCTCCTGATTTGGACCTTGAGATTTCTGTCCTGTGCTCCAATGTGGGTCTCTGTCTCTGTCTCCTTTCATCGCCTGATGAAGGTTATACATTTCTTTAAATGGAGGATATAGGAAAATAGTTTCAGAGAATATGAGTCACACCTTATTTTGGAAAGAAATTCCTAAAACATGTGATATTAGAAACATTATCCCTGTCTGATATAAAAGCTCTGATAAATAGAGAGCTGTTCAAAGTGAACAATAGAGAGGTAGATCAAAGAACACGAGAAAGAGGATTGCCATAAGTTTGAGGCTATCCTGATACTACATAGTGAGATCATGAACATCTATATTTGAAACAGTATCTATCTCAAAAAGAAATGAAAAGAACTGATTAGTGGAAAATATCATTACAATAATAAAATAATTCTTTTAAAAATATGTCATGAATCATATGTTTAAAGAAGATATACTAAAGCTGGTTAGTTTCAAAGTTTGTTTGAACATCTTGAATTCTAGGTTATACCTCCATCACTGTATAGTATATTATTGGGATAGTTTCAGCGGGAGATATAATGGATATAATCAAATATATTCTAAGATATTCTCAAAGGACAAATATACTATGTTTTTAAAAGTGTGTCAAACTAGGGGCTCAGGTGTGTTTTCAAATTTAGAGAATTAGGATTTCAATGGGAGCTGACTTGAGCCAGCATCCTCAGCCAGAGCAGGCCCGAGGCAGTCACCTCCATAGAAGCAAGACTGAAGCAGTGAGCTCCACTAGAGCAGGACCTCGAAATGACCTTTACAGGATCTGGTACAAGGGAGCCACTACTGAGGGAGCAGGCCTGAGCCAGAGACCTCTGTAGATCAGGTGACAATCAATAAACCTCCAGGGAGCTGGCCTGAGCAAGCTACTTCTGGTGGAGCACGCCCAAGGGAATGACCTCAGCTAGAGTATCCACAAGCAACCAACATCTGTTGTAGCACACCTGGAGGACACGTGGGATTGCAGAGAGAACACCAGGCACACTGAGCAGCATTTAGGAACACCAAGTGAATTCCATGGTGACTGGAACTGTGGACTTAACCTAAATCAAGGAGCAACCATCTGAGCCTTGAATCCACTGGCACCCAGATGGCTGATCTTTAGAAACAGCCAATCAGAGGGGAAATGCCTAGAAAAAGTAAGAACACACTGAACACCACAAAGAGCAACACAGTGCCAAACAAAACAAAACAAACAAACAACAAAAAAAAAACTAGTGGCCTTGTCAGAGCAAGACTTGAATATTTAAATATGGATGAAGCAGAAAAAAAAGAGCTAAAAAATAAATTTAGGTGACCGTTTGAGTCCCTTAAAGAGGAAATGAAAAATTCCCTCAAAGAAATGGAGGAAAAGACAAACAACAAATTGGAAGGAAACAACAAATTCCTTAAAGAAAAACAAGAAAAAGAAATCATACAGATGAAATAAATGATTTAAGACTGAAAAACAAATAGAGATATTTAATAAAGCACAAACCAAAGGAATTATAGAAATGGAAATTATGAGAAAACTATCAGGAACTACAAACAAATGTTAGCATAAACAGCAGAATACAAGAGATGGAAGAGAGAATTTCAAGCACTAAAGACAAAATAGAAGAAATAGACTCATCAGTCAAAGAAAACATTAAATCTATCCAAAGCTTAACACAAAATATCCAGGAAATATGGGACACCATGAAAAGAGCAAACATAAGAATAATATGGATAGAAAAAGGAGATTCTAGATGTCTAATTCAAAAACACAGAAAATATTTTAACCATATCATAGAAGCAAACTTTTCCAATCTAAAGAAACATGAATGTGAGATACAAGAAGTTTACAGATCAAAAATAGATTGGTTAAAAAAAAATCCCCTCAGCACATGATAATCAAAACCATAAACATACAGAATAAAGAAAGAATATTAATTAGAATTATACCTGATTTTTCAATTGAGACAATGAAAGCCAAAAGATCCTGGACAAGCCTTATGAAGATATTAACGAACCACAGATGCCAACCCAGACTACTATAACTGGCAAAACTTTCAATCATCATAGACAGAAGAAACAAGATATTTCATTACAGAACCAGATTTAACCAATACCTAATCACAATTCCAGCCCTACATAAAGTACTAGAAATACAACTCTGACCCAAGGAAGTTAGCTATTTCCACAAAAAACACAGACAATATTATCTTACAGCAACAAACACCAAACAGCAAAAAATAAGGAAAAAATACGCACTATAACATCATCAGGAATGAATACTAAAATAACAGGAGATAGAAATCACTGGTCAATAATTTCACTAAGATAAATGAACTCAACTCACCTATAAAAGGACACAGGCTAACAGATCGATATATAAAGTCACAATCTATCCCTCTGCTGCATACAAGAAACACACCTCAAACTCAAAGACAGACATCACCTCAGAGTAAAAGGTTGGGAATAAAATCAAGTGGACCTAAGATACAAGCAGGTGTACCTATCCTAATATCTGACAAAATAAAATTCAAAGTAAAATTAATCAAAAGAGACAAAGAAAGACATTTCATAATAGTTACAGGAAAATACCATCAAGAGGAAATCTCAATACTGAACATCTATGCTCTGAATACAACAGTACCCTCATATGTAAAAGAAACAATACAAAAGCTTAAATCACACATTAAAGTCCACACACTAATAGTGGGAGATTTCAACACCCCACTCTTGCCACTGGACAAGTCTGTAAGACAGAAAATTAACAGAGAAATAAGAAAACTAACAGATGTTATGACTTAAATGGACTTATCAAACATCGAAAGAACATTCCTTTCAAATATAAAAGAATACACAGCCTTCTCAGCACCTCAGAAAAACCTTCTCAAAAAAAAACTGCATAATAGGTAACAAAGTAAACCTCAACAGATACAAAAATTTGGAATAACTTCATATATGTTATCAGATTACCATGGGTTAAATTTAGAATTCAGCAGCAACACTAATTTCAGAAAGCACACAAACGCATGGAAATTAATCACTGCTCACCTGAATGACCAATGTGTCAAGGAAAAAAATAAAGGAAGAAGTTAACAACTTTCTAAAATTCAATGAAAATGTCCAGGTAGTATAACCAAATTTTTGGGACACAATGAAAGCAGTGCTAAGAGGAAAATTTATAGCACTCAATTACTATATAAAGAAGCTGGAAAAATCCCACACTAGTGAGTTAGTAGAACACACGAAAACTAGAACAAAAAAAGAAGCAAAATAGGTAGGAAATAATCAAATTGAGAGCTGAAATCAACAAAATAGAAACAAAGAAAACAATATAAAGAATCAATAAAATGAAGAGTAGGTTCTTCAAGAAAATCAACAAAATAGACACACCTCTATCCAAACTAACCAAAAGGCAGAAAGATAATATCCAGATTAACAAAATCAGAAATGAAAATGGGGACATAACAACAGATATGAAGAAAATGAGAAAATAATTAGTTCATATTTTGAAAACCTGTACTCTACAAAATTGGAAAACTTAAAGGAAATGGACAATTTTCTGAATAAATGTCACTTACCAAAATTAAACCAAGACAAGATTAGCAAATTTAATAGATCTATAGCTGCTAAAGAAATAGAAACACTCATTAAAATTCTACTCCCCCCCCCAAAAAAAAGGCCAAGACCAAACAAATGACTTCAGCACAGAATTCTACAAGATTTTCAAAGAAGACCTAATACCAGTACTCCTCAAATTGTTCAACACAATAGAAACTGAAAAAACAGTGCCCAACTCTTTTTTATAAGGCCATAATTACCTTGATACCCAAACCACACAAACATTACTAAGAAAGAGAATTACAGAACATGAACATTGATACAAAAATATTCAACAAAATAATGGAAACTAAATCCAAAACACATTACAAAATTCAATCACCATTAATAAATTGGCTTCATCCCAGAGACGCAGGGATGGCTCAATATATCAAAATCTTTCAGTGTAATCCAACATATAAACAAACAAACAAAAAGATTATCTCATTAGATGCTGAAAAACCCTTTGACAAAATGCAACATCCATTCATGATGAAGGTTTTGGAGTGTAAAGGGATGCCAGGAATATACTGAATATAATCATACTTAAACATAATAAAGGCAAATACAGCAAGCCAACAGCCGACATCAAAGTAAATGGAGAGAAGCTCAAAGCGAACCCATTGAAATCAGGATCCTGAGTCCTCTCTATTAGTCATTCTTATGAGGTGTTTCCACTCTCTCATAGAACTCTTTGGAAGTAAATCATGGATGCTACAACTCATGTGCAGAAGGTCTTTGAAGGTTTACTCTAAGAAGTTTCACTCAACCAAAAACACAATTCCGAGGCACCATATGGACAAATCAGCACAGATTCTTTTCAATTATGTTTTCTTTCAAACTTTTTTTAAAGTTTTGGCCTTAAATATATGTCCTGGTTAAATGATCAGAAATGATACACTTCAATGAGGCCAGGTTACAGGCCAATTTTGAATTTAAACACTTGATAAGTTGTTTACCTGAGTTGAGTTGCACAGTTAAGGCAATGGCAATTAGTTAGCAGTTTTTCTAAGGAGCTGATCAGTGACAATCACTCCACAATAACTTCAGCTGAGGTCCTGTTATTCACTGAGTAACACAACCCTTGATTTTATAGGTTTTAGATGAGAAATGTAATAAATCTCACACAAGAACCAAGACTCATGCTTCCATTCTCTCAATGATTGGATTTATGCCTTGCACATTCTCAGGTGTACCTTTAAATGTGATTCCTATCCCTGTGTTCTGTAATAAAATCCTCATAAATGGACAACTACAATAATGTCTGAATCCACAAATATCACAAGAGCTATATGAGTATCGTGTGCTATAGTCAGAAATTGCAGAAGTGGCTATATAGAAGTTAAATGGCTTTCTTTGTTTATTATGCAAACCAGCTCATCTCTTTTGTTAAGGAAAAGGCCTTGTTTGTTTCCTTTATCTATATATATAGGTTGCTTTATACTTAGAAGACATTGTTAATGGTTTTAAACTAAATAACAAATTTTTGTAAACATATGTTTATCTAACCAATTTGTTACATGATATGCTTTAGGTATTATCTATATTTCTATTGTACTAACAGAATTATAATGACTTCATAAGATAAATGATTTTTTTGTTTATACTAATGGAAAAGGTATGTTTGTTGTTCATCTTCCAGTCTCCAGTAAACTTTCTTTCTGTGGTAATGTTAAATTGGGGAATTCTGTGTTTTGTACTAACGATCCTTTGAAAAGACACAGACAAGAGACAATATTAGTCATTGTATACTTTTTAAAGTACTTAGAAGATTACAACATATAACAAAAATTACCTTGATAGTCAGTTTTCTGCATACAATATAATTTTATAAATATTCCATTGTAGCTTAGCTTCTAAGGCTTACAATGATCTGGTACAATAGGATTTGTTTTTTCCTGAAGAAATTATAGTTTAAAGCAAAATTCTACACTGTGGTAGCAAGACATAAAAACATGTGAATACTGAAAATATCCATAGAAGTATTAAGGATTGTTTTTACTTAATTTTATTCATATAATATCTTCAATATTGAGCTATAGAATTTTAAAAAAGCATCATAATAAGAAAACAAAATTATGCAATGCATATTCATACAATTTTTATCCTTGCACATGAAGCTGTATTTTTTAATCAAAAGCATATTTAAATTCATGAAGAGCTTTGCTTATATTATGAGAGTCTGAGAAAGAGCTCCATGTCAAAAAAAGGCTTGTCTTATGAGCATATGGTCATACATTCTGACCAGCAGAGTTTCCACAAAGCCTGATGTGGTAGCACTCATCTAAAAATACCAATAATCCTAAGGTGAGAAAAGAAACAGAGAAAAGAGAATACCTGGAAACCTGTGGGCCAGATGTCCTAGCAAAAGCAATAGCAAAAACAATAAAAGCTGTATATGAAATAAGGTTGGTGTGGAAGGTCCTTCTGTTTATATGTTGCTTTTATTGATTAATGAATAAAGGAATGGCTTAGCCTATGGTACAGGAGGAGGAAGGTTGAGTCAGAGAGAAGCCATGTAGCTTCTGCCTTTAGTGAGAGACACACTGAAACTTTGCTGGTAGACCATTACCTCGTGGTGATGCACAGATTGCTAAAAATGCATTAAATTAAGATGTAAGAGTTAGCCAATAAGAAGTTAGAGCTAATGAACTAAGAAGTGTTTTAATTAATATATTTTCTGTGTGGTTATTTTGCTTCTATGTGGCTGGGATGAACAAACAGCCCTCTTCTACACAAGGTGAAAGATGAGGATCAAGATCCAAGATTGCCTAAATTCCACAAATGCACCGTGATATGCACATGCCTACCCACACATAGTATCATTTAAATACACAAAGAAAAGCAAAATGTCACAGGAAAACTTAATACTTGCACTTAACATGTTTTATAATATCTAGCTATTTGACCACGTTTAGTACACATTGTGCTGTATCACACATGAGAAAGAAAGTTTCATATTGACAAAATTAATTTTATATTAGAACTTCTTTTTCAAATCAAAATAAAAGTACGTTTATTGTCAAATGAGTATTCTTTGGTTGATTCATTACTTTGCATGTTGGACCTAGGTTAGTTAAGATCAAAATTATTAAAATAAGAAATAAATACTTTAGAGAAGTGGCCAAATTATAAATGTTGATAAATTTTCATCATCATGAGTAATTATATTCATATATTCTTATTCTCTGTCTAGTGATCACCTCTAATATATAACACATTTTAGTTCTGTATATACATGCTAATGTTTTAATCTTTTAAAATTAATGAATTGCCTTATATATTACTAAATGTTTATATCTATAGGAAAATAAATGGATTTCTTAGTTTTCCTGTAATGGACATGTCTGTATGTAGTGACAGTCTTAGAATGGCTCAGAACAGCAGATGGTAAGGAACAATGTTGGTTAAGGTGTCATGCTTGCAATGCCTGGTGGCATCCTCTACAAATCAAGATTTCAAGATTACATGTCACTCCTGATACTCTGAGACCTTATGGTACTCAAAGTTCCATGAAATTTAAAAGAAGTCATCCATGTAATGACACTAGCCCAGTGTTATTAATATCATATATTGTAGAATGGAATTTTCCACTCAAGCATTTTGAACTGGAGTCCACCTGCTAGTACTGTGACCTCTACCAGATGTATCCGGTGCAAAGCTACATGTTAGCTTCTAAAATTGTTAGTCTGTTTACTTTCCCACAGGGCAAACTATGGCAGTGGATCCTGATAAAACTTGATATGTTAACTTGCCCTACCACAATTCCCTGGAGAGGCTTAACTTTTCAAATGGACTGCAAAATGTTGAAATAGAGAAAGCAGTTTGATAGTGGTTTGTATACTATGACATTTGGAGACGTCATCAAAATCTTATATGCAATGAACATGAGAATGGTAGCAATTCTACATTTTTCTGGACAAATCTTGATTTTTTAACCTCTTCTCTAAGTATTATTGTTAACAGTCCTCTTTCAGTCTTGGATGATATGTAATATAGTCACTCCAAAACAACAACGAAAAACCCCCAACCAACAAAGAAATACAAAGAATCTTAAATTTTCTTTTTCTGTCAATGTGAAAATATTTTATTTATGCTATCATTGAGACATGAACTTAAATCACTATGATCTACAGTGACACTTTTTTTAGTTTTGTGGGTTATAATAAAATAACAGCTCACTAGCTCAGAATGGAGTATAATAAAGGTATTTATTTATTTACTTATTTATTTATTTAGGGGTCGAGATCAGCAGTCCTCTGCATGAATGGGGAACAGGAACCAAATCCAGCAGCCAAAATGACCTTACACATCTCTATAAATAGTAACTGTGACCATGCCCAAAGTGGACCAATATCTTAAAGGCTATGGAATGAAGGAATTTCCACAGCAATTTACATTTTAATAGATAAAGCTTGCCTGAAGATCAGAGGGTAAAGCTAAGCCCCTAGAGGCCAGGCAGTGATGCTACACAACTATAATTCCAGAAGTTTGAAGACAGAGGCAGATGGATCTCTGAGTTCAAGGCCTCACTGGGCTACATAAGATTGTTTGTTGTGGAAACTGATCCAGGTGTGGTGGCTCACACCTTTAATTCCAGTACTAGGGAGTCACATGCCTTTATTCCCAGGATGAAAGAGGAATATAAAATTGGAGGAGACAGAGGCTCAAGGTTTAGTCTGCAGTCATGTAGCCTTCTGAAATCATTTGTGTTACACCTTGCTCCTGAGGAATTTTCTGGATTGCTTTTACTATGACAAAGATCACTTGGTTTTCTATGATAGCCTTCTGATTTCAATGTGAAACCAAAAGAAGGAAGAACTTTATGTGACTGATCTTAGGTCACTGTCCCTTTGATAGATGGATAGTCACTTATTTCATTAGGATATTTATTACCTAGTTTCAGCATGCTGTTGTAGGATTCAGAACCAATCAGTTCACAAGACAAATTTCCTGAGAATATTGGGAGCCTGGATTGAGGGGAGAAGGGAGGGTGGAAGGGGAGGGTAAGAGAAGAGCAGAAGGGAGGAGAATATGAGGGAACGGGATGACTGAGATGGAGGAAGAAGAAAGAGGGAGAACAAGGAAAGTGATACATTGATTGAGCATACATATTTTAGAAAACACTAAAGTTTATTGAGACATTGATCATTTAAATACTATAAGGACATCACCTCATTATGTCGAGTCTATGAATGTTAGGCAATGAGTCAATGATAATTAACTTAATCAGTAATGAAAATATTACTCGACATCATTTCATAAAACATTTTGATTGGTTTGTGTCTAATGGCAGTAATGGAAAAAACAGACAGTAAACCAACATTTTGATGTGTATTTACTATGAAAACTCTCACAAAGTTAAAACCTATCAATAAAGAAATTGGATTGAAATGTAGGCAAAGTTATGAGATAATCTCTGAAGTGCCATAAATGATGACAGCATGTAAAAGCCAATATATAAAGTTAAGTGGAACCACAAGTCAATGTGGATCATGATTTTTAATAGACTGAGATATTTAAAGTCTATCTGAGTCTCCATGTGAGTCCACAATGCAGTGTATGACCATCTGTTCCTTTCTCACTTTATTCTGAGCTATCAATAGATTACGGCAAGGAGTTAATACTTCTATATGAATCTTAGCACAAAAGCTTTACATAATTAAAAATGATAGAACTGGGACAAAATGCTAAACACAAACAGAAGGATAAAAAGACAGCTGGCATAATTAACAGTGAATAAACCAGGTTTAACTAGCCGGAGTACAAAGAACACTGAAACACCATGAAAGAAGCGAAAGAACTTCTGCTGAGAGATAATTCTGCTGATATATAACTTAAATTGTTTCTCTTCGATTGCATTTTTATTAATTGGGGCATTTCCATAAAATGGGGCATTTGGTTTTTAAATTTTGTAGCCCCTGCTGTTTATTTCTCAGTGGAAGGCATAATCCTTTGAGTGTGACACTGAAATTGGCTTATGCAGAGATGATTATAATGTATATTCAGAGAATTGTGACTTCAGGTGAGAAAGAAGCAGCAGGAACAGATGAACTCTTAGCAACTGAGACCTATTTTCATGTAAATATCCCCACAGTGATAAGAAAATGAGGGAAGAGAATTACTAAACACAGAGAGCTTACAAAAATATTATTTCACAATGACTGGATTTCCATGTTTTATGTAGAAGAATCAGTCACAGGGATTTTAGAAATGTATTCATAGGTCCTTATAAATACCATTACATGACTTCTCCAAGAAAAATTACATTCGCTTGTATCTATTACTAGGTGAAGCATACTAACATCTGACATACCTGTCATTTTTGCAAAATAGAATTACAAGTTGTTCTATGGATTAAAAGTAGAATTCAAGAAAAACTTCCCTTCAGAAAAATAATTACTTGTTATGTACATCAATATTATTTACATTCACAGATGTGCTATCATGTAGAATACTGGTATATTAAGAAGGAAAATATCAAAAAAATCCTTAGTCATCTAGGCAAGTTTAGTTTTATACGTTGTTCAGACTGAACCAAGTTAAGTCAATGAACAGTCTTGCATAATAAAGCAAAATAATGGCCTACAAGAAATACCCATCTTTTTTAAATTTAAAAATAAATTGTTTTTCATCGAAGACATTCTAATACCTGTGTCCTCATCCCTAATTTGTCTCAGATCCTCCCCAATGCCCTACCCAGTCAGCAGCACTCACTCCTTCTTTATCTTTTTTTTTTTGGAAGACAAACAGGCAAAGAAAATGGAAACAAGACAGAATGTAAAAACATAACACACACACAAATGCACACACAGAAACACACACACTAAAGTAAAAACACAGAATCAAAAACTGCAGCATAAAAGCAAAAGACCAATAAACAAAAAAATGGCCAATAAAACATTATGAGACAGAAAAAAGCTAATTAAAAAAACAATTATTTAATAATGTACTTTTATTATTATTATTATTATTATTATTGAATCTACAGATGAGAGTGGGGCTTTGCTTAAGTGTGACCAATATACTCATTGAGACTCCATTGGAGAAAATTGATTTTTCCTTTAAAGCAGATGTCAATCTGAGACAGTTTCTTGGTTCAGGTTGGGAACACATGTCCACCTCCCCCTATCTGCACTGTGAAGGCCCTATGCATGTTACCACAATCTCTGAAAAGAAACTGTTTATTTGGTATCATTGATATCCTCTAGCTCTTTTTATCTAACTGCTCTGTCACCCCTCTCCTCTCCTTGTTGCTCCCCCATCCTCAATCTCTTATGTGAAGTCTGTTGTATGGTGTGATTTTTGCAGCATTCCTTGGCCCTTCCAATTGCTAGTATACCCTTTCAAGGCAAACCCTTATACTTGCTAGATGTAAACCATTCCTGTCACTGGGGATTTCACTTGGTTTTAAAGACTTGGGCATTCTCTCCCCCATTATTTGATGACTTCATGTTGATTTTTTCTATATAGAATATATTTAAAGAATCTTCTTCAGTAATAAGATTTCTTTTATGACTTTTCAACTGACCCTTTAGCGTTAGTTTCTCCGACCCTCATCCCTTCCTTTAGCCTCACTTTCGTCCCCTTCTCCTTTAACCTGCCACTTTAAGCTCCACCTGTCTATCTATAATATATATTCTATTTCCTCTTCCTTGTGAGATCATCAGCTTCATACTAGCCCTTTACTCTACACCTTACATCAATGCTTAAAGGGAACACAGACTTCCTATTTAAGACTTAACAGCTAACAGCTACATATAAGAGAAAATATACAATATTCATCTTTTAGAGTCCAGGTTGCCTTATTGGAGAAGCCTTTTGTGGTTAGTTCACGGCTTTCTCTTCTGTCAGATTTAGGGTATCTACATTGAGCCTTATGCCAAAGTCCTTGATCCATTTGCAATTGAGTTTCTATAAGGATATATATATACACATATATGCATATTTATATATACATATATGAATCTATGTGTATTTTTACCAGAACTATGAAAATGCTGTATTTTCAGTGTTTTTTTTTTGTTGTTGTTGTTAAAAAACAGGTTTCTACAGGTGGTGGACATATATGTAAGTCGTCAATTTGATTAAATTGATTAAGGTGTCTGTTTTAAACAATACCATGGAGATTTAATTACTATAGGTCTGTAGTACAACTGGAAATTGGAAATAGTGGTATCTTCAACAGTTATTTTAATGTTGAAGATTGTTTTTAGCAATTATGTATTTTTATATTTTCATACAAAGTTTAAATATGTCATTTCAAGTTCTATAAAGAATTATGTTGAAATTTTTATGGACAGTGCGTTGAATTCCTGGATTACTTTTGAAAAGATGCCCATGTTTAGTATATGAATCAAATGTTCTGATGTCTGTGATGTCTTTAATTTCTGTCTTAAATGTCTTAAAATCTTTGTGATATACTCTTTCACTTGCTTGGTTAATATTATCCCAAGGAGTTTTTGATATCTTTGTGAAATAAATTTTTCTCTGATTTCTTTCTCAATCCATTTGACATTTGTACATAGGAAACCTAATGATTTTTGTGTATTAATTTTGTGTTCTGTGACATGCTAAAAGTTGTTGTTGGATGTAGAAGTTTCTTGATGAGGAATTTAGGGTGATTTATGTATAAAAATAAATAATCTGAAAATCCAGATACTTTTACTTCTTATTTCCTCACCTGTTTCCCATTGATCACCTTCTCTTGTGTTATCGCTCTAGCTAAGACTCACACATTGTATTGAAAACATATGGAGAGTGTGGACACCCTTCACCCTTATCTTGTTTTTTTTTTTCTTTTACTGAAAATGTTTTAATTTCTATCTTTTTTTTGTTGATGTTGGCTACCAGCTTTCTACAAGTTGTCTTTTTTATGTTGAGCTATTTCTCTGTATTCATATCCACTTCTTTATTTGAATTATTACAGGATGGACTAGAGATGATCAAATAATTCATGACTTTCATTCTGCTTAACTGTCAGATTGTGTTTTTAAATTTATAATTTTGAACCATGCCTGAATCTCTGGATAAAGTATACCTGATCTTGATGAAGAAATTGTGATATATTCTGGATTTAGGTTGGAAGTATTTTTTTGAGATTTTGCATTTATATTTGTAAGAGATATTGAACTGTAGTTTTCTTTAAAAGCTAAATCTTTCTGTACTTTTGGTTTCAGGACCATTGTGGCACCGTAAAAGGAATTGTACTATATTACTTCAACTTCTATTTAGTAAAATAATTAATTTTTTGAATATCTGTTAAAATCCTGCTCTGAACCTATCTTTCTTTGGGCATTTTTGTCTGTAAACCTTAATGACTGCTTCTATTTCACTAGAGGCTACAAGTCTATTTAATTACTTTTCTTTTCTTGATTTTACTTCGGTATGTCATATATCAGTGAATTTATGCATTTCTTTTCAGTTTTCCATCTTAGTGTAAGACAAGTCTTTATACAATATCCTTATAATAAACGAAGGATGTCATCATTGTCTGTTGTGATATCCTTCTATTTAACACTAATTTTTGTTAACTTGGATCTTTTCTTTATATCTTTTAGTTAATTTGGTTAAGGATTTATCAATTTTATTAATTTTAACAGGGTCAATATTTCATTGATTCTTTGCATTGTAATCTTTGTTTCTGTATCTTTTATTTCAGCCATTAGTTCATTTTTTTGCCATCTACTCTTTGAGTAGTATTCTTTCTTCTTCTCCTCCTTCTCCCACTTCATCTTCTTTTTCCTTTTTCTTTATTATAAAGCTTTCAGATGTGCTTGCTGTAAAGTTACTGATATGAGGTATCTCCAGATTTTTGTTTAATTTTGTTTAAGGAAGGCTATGAGTGCTGGGCAGTGCTGGTGCAGGCCTTTAATCCCAGCACTTGGGTGGCAAAGGCATGCGATTCTTTGAGTCTGATGCCAGTCTGGTATACAAGAGAAATTTCCAGGACTGGCTCCAAAGCAACACAGAGAAACACTGT
Organism: Microtus ochrogaster; assembly: GCF_000317375.1. NCBI lineage: Eukaryota > Metazoa > Chordata > Mammalia > Rodentia > Cricetidae > Microtus > Microtus ochrogaster. The sequence goes on along the minus strand of NC_022027.1, from coordinate 40,332,423 downwards.
TTCAAAAAAACCAAGAGAGAGAGAGAGAAAGAGAGAGAGAGAGAGAGAGAGAGAGAGAGAGAATGAAACAGTAATGAACAGGTTAGCTGGAAACATTAATGAGAAGGGTTAGGCAGTACAATGAGTATACTTTGTGCTGAATTAAATGAAAACCTGTATAAATAAAGATTTGTTTTATGATTTCTTTAATATTTAAGTTGAATCCTCAAAAAATATGGCTATATCTAATTATGCACAGATTTGCTGGGAAACTATATCTATTCCTAAAAAAAGAGAGAGTTATAGAACTCTAATAGTAATGGAAAAATTTGTTGAAAGAGAAATGTGTAGTCATTTATTTGATATATGTCTCTGAATTCTATTTGAGGTATAAACAAAAATTAAATGCAATTACAATAAATCTACCACTATACATGATTTTAATTCTGGGAGTATATCTTAACATTGTTAACTAAAGCAATAAAATCAGTGAGAAAATGCTTGCAACTTATCATTAAACATTGAAAACCTAAAACCAAAATGATAAAATGCTAATACATAAAAATTATATGGTTGAAAATAAAAATCCAATGTATTCATAGATCCATGTTTTTCTTCAAATATTGAGGATTAATTTCTAAATCTTGTATTTTATTTTTTACAATTTTAACATCACATGAACTTTTAAGAATAGAATTGAGTGTGCTAAAGTTTACTTTGAAATGTAATTTCATAATAGATCTCCAGAGCGGAAACTTAGCGCTGGTCTTTTCTATGGTGCTATCTCCAACCCTCAAAATAAGATTTTTATTCTCATTAACTCATAGATTGACTATCATTCCCTTAGTTGTATATTTATCTATCTATATCTATCTATCTATCTATCTATCTATCTATCTATCTATCTATCTATCTATCATCTATCTATCTATCATCTATCTATCTATCAATCAATCATCTATTATCTATCTAATATTTTTCACTTTGTCCTCTTTTTCACACTTTACAGAAATAGTATTAAATGAACTTTATGAATTTGACTTTATGAATATGACAGTGAGGGAAAAACAAGAAAAGATTTGTAAAAGAAATTCCTGGATAATGATATTTTCCTGACTCCAAGAGATCAATCAAGCAAACAACATGGGAACCCCAATTACTTTCCATTTTTTGCTTTGCACAGAAGGTATTAAATATTCCTTTGGGTTATAATATGATATAATACTAGAAGCATGGAGCAGAAATACATTATACCTATGCATGGGGTTAACAATCAATATTAACTCTAATACCCTAAACAAGATCTCTATGAGTTTTGCAGTCAGTAATTATTGCTCTAGTAATTTTTGTGGTTATATCATAATTAATCTTATTGTGCTCATTAAGAAGATATACACATTGAAATATAAAAGCATTCTGTAGCATATATAATAAAAGCACAGAGGCAGATATTGGAGTTCAACCTGAGATCAGAAAAGCAAAATAGTCAGCCATTAGCTTTTACCTCTACCTCAGTCTCAAATGGTGATCCTGCCTCCAGGAAACTCAGATTGAGACTGCAACTACGAGCTGTGTCCTCCCATTTTATATTCTTTTCTAGGGTTGGGATTAAAGATGTATATCACTACTGCCTGGTTTCTTTGGCAAACTACTGTGGCAACTGAGGTTAAAGGTGTCACCACTACTAGGTCTATAAAGTTCACCAGTTTTACTCTCTGATCTTCAGGCAAGCTTTATTTATTAAAATACAAATGAAATATCATTACAATATCTTTATGAATTAATCTTAATTAATAAGTATTATTTGTATATTACATATCAAAGTTACTCAAGATACATTATCTCTTGCCATCTATAATTTCTGTCTCATTATAACTTCATGGTGTAACATATAATCCAACCTTGATGGAAAAGTCCTTACATAATAGATGAGTTCATGTATGTAGAGCTGTTGTGTTTCCAACAATTTCTTTCTGCTTACTGGATTTTCTAAAGAATTTTGAAATCTAGATAAATGCATACTAAAAAATATTCGGTGTGGACTTATGAATTTCCTTTATTTTCAACATAATGAGAAAATAAAACCCATGCCTTTTGAGAATGAAACCAGTAGAACAAGCATCATTCTTCTATCGGCCTGTAGTCAAGGTTGTAATGTGTATGCAAACATGACTAATACCCTCTTTCTGAGAAACATGTATTTATGTTGTCATCACTACCCCTATTTCTAACTCATACCCCTGCTCTCTAAATAAAAGTAACTCTTGAAAAGTCATATTTTCTGTTCTTTTGGCAGCATTTAAAGCTAGAATTAAGTCTTCCTTCTCTAACTGATTCAAAATTGGCTGAATGTTACTCAAAACCAAAAGTCATCCACTACTATTACCTCAGGCTTTCAAACTTCTCAAATTTAAATATCTTTCCCAACTAATCAAACTCAAATTGGTTATATGAACCATTTTCTTATTGTTGATGTTTAACAGATCTAAATAATACAAAGGTGGAGCTTAAAGGGACTTTAAATTATAACTTTGATAAAATATATAAAAGAAATATATTATGCTCATTTCTAGTCATAAGCATATAGTAATATGTATAGATTTGGTAGAATAAAGGTAGCAATTTTTTTCATACTGTTTACATTTAAAATAAATTGGAACTGTCCCATTGCATATATTTCAAAATCTCTTAAAGGAATCCATTATTTTGTTGCCTTAACTTATTGGTCATGTAAAGTGTTAAGACATTCAAAAATGGCAGTGAGTGTCTATCCTTGTGTTCATAGATTCCTGAGACACACATCATATTACATTTATGACTGAAATCATTATTTTATTGTTTGTCTTTTCCTGTTATTTCAGACCCATGCTTTTCTTGCAGCATAAGTGAGCTATATGAGATGGAGATTTAGAATTCTACTCTCAATAAATATATAACCTGCAGTGCTCATGAAATATTTCAGTGACAAATCAAAACTATTTCTTCATTTTCCAAAATAAATGAAGGAAACTTTTCAAGTATTTTGCTTCCTGGTCAGAATTCTGTGAATGTATCTACTATAATTGAAATTGAAGATTGGTTACTTTAAGGTAATAATGTAAGGCTAAAAAGATCTATAACCTCAAATTACATTAACTGTACATTAGGAGAGATGCAGAAATCCCAATATACAATGAAATGCCAGAATCAGAATCATCTCTTTCCAGCTTTAGTACCTAATCTCCTTGTGATTTTTCATAAAATGCTATTTCACCTCATTTTACTGCTAGAAAGTAGAATTTATTTGCTTACAATATTTATTAGAACATTAGTCGTGAACATTAGCACCAAACTGGAAGCAAATAATCCTTCCTTTGTACAAGTGTGGCAAGCTAATGCCAGTGAAACTGTAGGAGGTGATATAAATATAAATGTGACTCATACTCTTGAAATATCCCTGCATTATGCAGATTTGCAAGAAAAAAATAGAAAAGAGATCAAAATATCCCATTCATTTTTTTTTCAACTTACTGGCATTTTGCTAAATTATCAATAAAAGTTCACCAAAAAGGAAACAAGAATAAAAAGTAAGTTTTCTTGGGATCAATTAAAAATAGGCTAAAACCTTAACAAATGATTTTGACAAACATGTCCTTCATATTATGATGGTATTCCAAATTTTTCAAGAGAGTGGAGAAGCAAACTGAGGAGTTGGAAGGTAGAGGAAAAATCCAGGGAAAAATATATGCAAGGAGAAGAAAATAGAGGAAGGAAAAGGTAGGGAGAACAGAGGAAGAAAAGGAGAAGGAATCAAAGTGACACAGGAGAGAAAGTGAGTGTGTGAGTGTGTGAGTGTGTGTGTGTGTGTGTGTGTGTGTGTGTTTATGCAAAGAGAGAATAAGGGAGGGGGGAGGCTTCAGTCAAATAGAAATTGAAATATTGACAACCAGTGACATCATGCACATATCACCATTACTGCTCTATACAGCCTTATTAAAGTCATGCTTTATTTTGTTACCTTTCAGTGAGCTGAGTTTCCTGGGCAATGGTGTGTGACATTGTTCTAAAAGCAAACCTGATTTTTTTCATATTGCGTGCTTCTAGTCATTCTGAGATTCCACCAGAAGAAGTCTTGCCCTTTATAATAACACCTCTTTTGAATAAACATTTGCCAGGTAAGTGAAGCCCATTAACCTACCCTGGCTGTTGTGCTAATGTTATCAAAAGAGCACCAACAACTGACTATGTGAAGGTATGGTGACAGAACAGTCTTCAAAGTTGTACAGAGTTTACTTTGAACACCATAATATAATTTCTTTGACATGCCTTCAATTTAATATAATTTAAAACTCAATTTTACTCTTTTCAGATGATGATAATTTCCATTTATGGCTATCTGAACTGAGCTGATGCAAATTTTACCACTCTTTGGTCAGTAACAGTCTTATCATCCAAGGGGGTATGAAAAAGTAAAGGAATTGGACATGATAAGCTTGCATGTAGTATTAGTGCAATAGTGTTAAATGATATCTGAACCACCAATCTCATTTTTCTTTGCTTCTTTTAGTAGCACTTAAATGTGTTAATTTCTGCTTTTATTTATTTGTCATCTATAGATACCCTATAGCAGTCCGTCTCCCACAATTGTGTTATTTACTTTGCCCAACTTAAATCACAATAAGTGGTAGAGATAGTAATTCTACAGACTTGCAGCTACCCTTTTCTCTTACAGAAAACTAACCTAAAATTTTAATATAATTAATTAGTATCAAATGTATTGATATTTTATGTATTATTCTACTCTAGAAAAAGGGAATAGTAGGTCATGATGCTTTTCTATTCATTGAGGACATAGCAATGAATAATACAAAGGATCTTCATTTAAATCTACTATTAATATTTAATATGCATAATAGCTTTATCAAATTAGAAGTGTCCTCCTTTTTGAATGCAAATATAACTGGGGAAGCAGGAAGTCAGTAAGAAAAACTGGACATGAAGGATGTGAATAAGATGAAATTGGATATGTAAGAAATGAATTATACAGAAATGTGTAAGTACAGGTGAACAAACAGGAAATGGAACGGCAGGGCATGTTTAAGCAGTAAATGTATAAGCAGGAAACTGCTAAGCAGTAAGCATATAACAAGTGATTTTTCTCAATAGAGTAAAGTGCTGTGGGACAATGGTTTGACCCTGTAAAGAAGTATAGTGGGGCAAGCAGGCAGGAAGTAGAGGCAAGGTTATAAGAACAGTAGAATTCTGGGAAGAGTAAAGATTCCATCTACAGTCATGACCCAGCTGCAGAGGAAACAAGATGAAAATCCCTTTTTGATAAAAGGTACTAAGTCATGTGGTTAACACAGACAAAAATTATAGTTTAATGTAGGATGTAAGAGCTAATGAGAAGCCTGAGCTATTAGGCCAACCAGTTTATGATTGATGTAAACCTCTGTGTGTGTTTATTTGGAACTAAATCGATGTGGGACTGGGCAGCACAGAAACCCCAGTCAACAGTGGAGCAGTTGTATATAGCTGCCATAAAAGTCACATTTCAGAGCTATTTATGTTTTACAGGGACATGACCTCTGTGTTCTCCACTTCTCTCAGAGCATCCTTCAGGCTGGCTTCTGAAGTTTTGTATTGACTCCTTGGCAAGACTGATTTAATACCTTACATTAAATTTTAGACAGAGTATTTTCATAAAAATATTCTTCCATCCTCATCTAGCATTGTCAATAAAGTAGTCTCCAGTTAAAATTAACTATTTTATTTTATGCCATACAATGCCCTGTGTTAGGTATGAAAATCAATTTCATTGGTTGAGTGTAACATGAGGGCCTGCTTGTTGGGGTTTCTGTCCTTCCCAGTTACCACAGCTGGTAAGGTCCCAAAGAAAATCACACAAAGGTCTCCAAAAGTTATAAACTGATTGACCCTTTAGCTCAGGCTTCTTATTAACTCTTACAGCTCATATTAACCCATTATTCTTATCTATGTTAGCCACATGGCTCAGAAACTTTTTCGGTGGTGCAGGTCACATCTTCCTTCTTCAGAGGATGGGCAGGACTCTGGGAAGAGCTTCCTCCTTCCCAGAATACTCCTGTTCTCATTTCCCTGCCTCTACTTTCTATCTGGTTGTCCTACCTATACTTCCTGCCTGGCTACTGACCAATCAGCATTTATTTAAAACATAATTGGCAGAATACAGAATTGTCCAGCACGAATTGAGTGCAAAAATATCATTCTTATTTCCTTCTCATTTTACATGGTGACACATACTACCCTAAGCTTGATTCAATCTTCAATACAATGTACTCATTTAGTTTACCTTCCTGTATTTGATGAGACCTATTTGCTGTCAAGACTACCCAAGTCAAAGTGATTACAATCAGTTTGAAAGATATGTTTTGATTGTAATAACTATATCAAATATTCATTAATATTGAAGCCAAAGTACTAAATCTACAGTTCTTTCTTCATTTCCTTTATCAGAGTTTTAAACATTCAGATAAGCCCTAATTAAAACAAATGCACAATCCAAAACCTCGCTTCATGGGTACAAAATGTAAGAAATCATAAGAAGTTAAAACAACGGGAAAGTGTAGTGTGAAGACAGAGGATGGCAAAGGTTGTCTGATATAGTGGGAGAATATGACTATGAGTCTCTCATACATGGGTTCTTAAGTGGTATGACACAGTTCTCCCGTGAGACCAACTGTTCCCCTCAACATCTTAAATTCATCATTCCCTTGCACTGCTTTTGCTTGATTTTTAACAGATATATCAGTAAGAACCTTCTGATGACAGTATTCAAAACTGTAATTGCTAGTTTATGTACAGAAAAGCAAATTGTCTCTTTTGTTAAAATTTAAACTATCCATTACAAAACAATAAGAATAATTAAAATTTATACCTATAGTAAAGGTAAAAAAACTAAGAAACAGTTTTCTTTAAACTTTAGGCATCATATTTGCAATTTTATGCAGGAACAAACTCCATTGGAGTTTATACAATGTAGGTGGCTTAAGATAAAATAAATTTAGAGTCTAATCTTTCTCTTTTTTGTTTGTATATAGCTAAAATTATAACTGAATCACATTGAAGTTTTACAGTGTACACTCATATTGATAATTCAAGTTTCTTTTAATTCTTACATTGATGTATCATGCATATCTTCCCATATAATTTGCATATAAATGCTCTTCCAATTTAGGGAATATCAGAGTTAAAGAAAACTATCTTTTGGATTCAACTCATATTTCTAAATTTGGTTCTATTACCTGCCTTTTTGAAATGAAAGATTATGTAAATGTATAATGATTTACCATAAAGTATTTTTATGCATATGAATTCAAGAAAATTTCTTCTATATGCTATATTGGGTAAGTTTGTTTTAATAAGAGATTGGCTACAAAATGCTTTAAAAATACAGTCATATCTTGAAATTACTTATGTAAAGTTCTCAGAACTAAAAAAGTAATAGTTAGATGATGATGAATCCATTAGTAGCTGACTGTAACCTGCAAATTACAGGAGAAGAACATATGTCCATGACTTTCATCTTTGAGAAAATATTGCCTTCATGCATGAGAATCTATTTTACCATAAAATTGTTTCTCTTCCCTGCTGAAACACTTTAAAACAAATCTACTGCTCAGGAGATAAACCGCAAATCCCTTAATGGGCCTAAAATTTCCTCTGTGTTGTTATCTTCCTGGTGCTGCCTGTGGGCTCCTCCCTCTGTCCTCTGTTCTGATTCCACCTCCACGGTGCTGGTGCTATACATTCCACATTATATGGCTCTAGGAACTGCTCTTTTCTTCTTAACTGTCCTCTTTTTGTAAACAGTTCTTTCTCTAGAAAATCACACATTAATCATTCTTTAGGGAACTATCTCCATTATACCTTGACTAAATACATCCCTTTATTAATACTCCACAGAAATTTATCTCTTCTGGGTTAAAGAGAACAATGTAAAGTTTTCAACAATGTGCATATTTTTCTCAGATGTTCCATCTTGCTCTTCAGGCACTGTGAGAGAAGAAGCACTTACAATTATGAATACTTGACCATTTTTTATATAGGTATAATAGTGCACAACAAATTTTTATTCTATAAAAATTAATGAATTCAGGTAAAACCTTTATTTATTTTAAAACAATGTTTTCTCATTTTAAATACCAATCCCAGTTCTCTCTCCCTCCACTCTCCAATAGCCCCTCCCCAACTTGTACCCAAATCACCCTCCATCCACTCCTCAGAGAGGTGAAATCTTCATATGTGGAGTCAAGAAACTCTGACACATCATTTTGAGTCAGGACAAAGGCCCTCCCCTGCTATATCTAGGTTGAGCAAGGCATCCCTCCAAAGAGAATGGGCTCTCTAACCCCAGTACAAGCATTAGGGATAAATCCTAGTTCCACTACCAATGGTCCCACAGACTGCCCCAGCCACACAAATGTCACCGACATTCAGAGTGCAATGTTTGGTCCTATGCAGGTTTTTCTGCCAACAGTCCAGAGTCAGTGAACTCCCAGTAGCTCAGGTCAGCTGTGTCTGTGGGAATTCTCATCATGGTCTTAAACCTTTTGCTCATTTTATGATCCCCCCTCTCTTTGACTCAACTCTGGGAATTCTGCTGTGTACTAGCTGTAGATTTCTGCATTTGTTTCTATAGGTTACTGAATGAAGTTTCTGACTGAGCTCTGTCCTTTGCATAGTCTATGTCCCAGGAAGTCAGTGATGAAGCAGGGAATGGGTGGGTTTGCCGGTGGAGAGGGGCTTGTAGATTACAGGGATTACTGTTGCATGGAGGAAGTATGCCAATGTCAAACTTGTATAGCTGAGGTATGTGGGGGAGGGGCCCCCATGGTTTATTCCTAGTACCTAGGTCCTAGAGATTGAGCTGTCCAGCCAGAGGCTCGTCACTGACTTTTTGGTCTGCTCTGTGTAATCGTGTCTGTATTCCAGAGAGCCACTAAGAACATGGGGGATGTGTCGTAAAACCTTTTGAAAATATAGGTGTGCTTTTGGGACCAACATATTAATCCAAAATCTTTTAATTAGGGAAACAGTTTAGCTAGCTCATTAACTAAATAGCATTCATAAGAAATTTTTGTGTTACTGCTATCATAAATAAGAAATTGACTATGTTTTCAATGTCAAAATATAAAACAAACAAACAAAAACACAAAAATTTACCCTCTGCTATAGGAATGTGTCTCTATCGTCTTACCTCGTGTGTAATAAACCATGTGTTCAATCCTCAGCATTACATGAAATTTGTATGATGAGATTGAATGTTTCCTTTGCTACAATGTATTTAAACACATTCTTGTCTACATTATTCCTTGTTTCATAGAATTTAAGTAAGAAAAAACAGAAACAAACAAAAAATCATACATAAGGCACCATGGTTGTATGGTTTTCCTTACCTCTCATCAAACTGTTCAGTCTAGTTTCAGAAATCCTGTCACATATTGTTACTCCACTATTCAGGAGACTCACAATAAAGGTTTCCAAGTTTGGGACCAACCTTGGCTATAGACTAATGCTTTTTCGCTAAACAACCTTAAAAATAAATTCATATGAAACTAAAATCAAAAGACACCCAGTCTATTTTCCATTCTCGTGAAGATTATCAGATTGGGCAAAATATTTCACAAAACCACCACCACCACCACAACAACCTATTTTTGATGCAAGTGTTAAATGTAATATTTATAAAATAGAAAATGAAAAAGTGTATTTCAAGTGTACATAAATGCATAAGTTTTTCTTGTATTCCATAAGTTATATTTCTTTATCTATAAAGAAAATAAGTGTAGGAGGCAGTTAGGGCTATATAAATGAACAAGAAACAAATTCTAAGGACAGTCAGGAGGCCTTGATTTTTGGGCTTTACTTTTCAGATAGGAATGTGCAACTCTTCCACCTGCATGTTTCTGAAAAAATACTCTGAGGCTTAACATTAATTACAAACTGTTTGACCTATTAATTCAGACTTATACGTATTATTGGCCAGCTCTTACATATAAATTAACTCATTTCTATTAGTCTATATTTTACTACAAGGCTCATGGCTTGTTTTCTCACATCTTTCTTCTCCCTTCTTATTGTTTTCCTATTACTCTTTCCCTTCTATTCCTTCTTCTTGAACCTCCTACTTTTAAATTCTACTTTAAGTGCTTGCCAAATCATATATCAATGCATTTTTCTCAATAAAATAAATTGTTCAGGTGTATGTGGTAAGGTGGCTTTGGATTTTTTTCCTCTTATCTATTCCTAACATTATGTCCTTAACCCTAATTGGTCCTCAAAATATTTTCCTTTAATAATAAACTGTTATTTTCTCTATTGATGTGCAATGTGATTCACCTTTTCACAAGGAGGAAGAACAGCAACCGCTTTTGCATCTCCAGGTCTGCCTCACTTCATAGCACACAAACTGCTCATCTTCCACTTCTCTACCACCTATTTGCCCCATTCTTCCTCTGCCATCACTCCACCACTTGCATACTCATTTCCTACCATACCCAGTTGGGCACTGGGCTACAGTGTTCTCCATGAACTTCTCAGTTAAGGCGAGGCTGGACGATGATCTAAGATCTGCTTCTTGATGACCTTTATGTTTCTGAAATGACCAGCAGCAACATTTTGATTCTCACAAACAAGTGCTATTGGGCCTATGCCTTCTTCCTTTGAGAAAACTATCCACTGAATGAGTATCTGTGACTCTCAGAGTTGCATGCTAAACCAGGAAGAAGAGCTTTGCCTGCAGAATGGAAAATGCTGACTGACTGAATATGTCCTATTTGTTTAAATCTCATCATTGGCTTATATACTAATCACTCTAATTGGTTGTGGTATTGGTACAACATGAGACTGGTAACTGAACATTGAATTGCCATTTTGTCATGCTGTGACTAACTTTATCCACAGTTTTATTTCTTTTGGATGCTTTTAGTTGGATAAACATTCAAAGATACCCAGAGTGGGCAGGAAGAAGACATCCAGAGATCTTCCCAGCTACTAGGTTACACAAGTAGGAGGTAGCAAGATGGGAGAGAAAGAGAAGCAGAACAGCTTAAGCACTATGAAGAGAAGTGATCTGGAAACAAGAGGATGGAGAGGGACAGGCTGACACCAGTAGATGTGTAGTCTACTATGGAGTCTACTATGAGGCCAAGGAGAAATCCATGCCCATGATGCTGTTGAGGGCCATGTTTGGGATCATGGCCATGCCGCCTTAGGGGTCTGTGCTAATGTCCATGGCCAATGTACCATCAAAAACCATGTGGATGTCCGCAATCTTGACAGCTGCCTAACACCATGCTGATGTTTGAGGGCCAAACAGAGTTAGCCCTGCTCCTCACTGCATGCAGCACTAAGAGCTGTCCCTGCCCCTCTCCTGCTGTGTCACTCATGCCTTGCAACCTGCCTGGGCAGCACAGTAGAACTGGCCCAGTAGAACTAGTGGTATGGATGTTGGTGAACCTGTCCAGAAATCATGAGAGTGGGATACTGGATCTACTCTTTGCTTTCTGAAGCAGTGGGTGAACTAGCGTGGCCATGCTGGAGAAGTTGCCCTGGTCATGAGGATGCAGAAGAGCTTTTTGGCTGATGAACTAACGTCTACCTTGGTCCAGATTCTGGGTTATGAGACTATGAGCTGTCCCACCCCAAATCCAAGCCATCAATGAACTTCTGGAATGCATAAAGGGGTTGTTCCCTCACAAAAATTATAGGATATTAATGACACTGGGAAATGATAGGATACCCAAAAGGAGTCCCAGTGAGGACCTAGTATTGACAATGTAGCAGAAGCCAGAGGCCTCAGATCAGACCATTGACTCATTATAATGAACACTGGCTTGTGAAGATTTATGGAAAGGTCTATATGACTCGCTCTGACATACTTCAACTTCCACAAGAATTTTTGGTTTTGGTTTTGTCTTTTTCTTAAATTTAGTTTATTTTGAGAGAGACGTTGCTGTGTCAGAGGGTAGATATGAGGGGACATGGCTATGAGTAGAAATTGAGTACATGATGTGAAACCATAAACTAGACTTTAAATTCTAACTAACCCAATTAAAAAATGGGGCACTGAACTGAACAGAGAATTCTCAACTGAAAAAGTGCAAATGGCCAAGAGACATGTAATAGCCATGTTCAACTTCCTTAGCAATCAGGGAAATGCAAATCAAAACAACTTTGAGAAACCATGTTACACCTGACAGAATGGCTAAAATCAAAACCACCAATGATAGCCTTTGCTAAAGAGGATGTGGAGTAAGGGGAACACTCATCCATTGCTGGGGGGAATGCAAACTTGAGCAACCACTTTGGAAATCAGTGTGGTAATTTTGTAGGAAATTCGGGATCAACCTACCCCAGGATCCAGCAATACCACTCTTGGGAATATACCCAAGAGATGCCCAATCATACTACAAAAGCATTTCTTCAACTATGTTCATAGCAGCATTATTTGTAATAGCCAGAACCTGGAAACAACCTAGATGCCTCTCAATGGAAGAATGGATAAAGTGTGGAATATATACATATTAGAGTACTACTCAGTGGTAAAAAAAAAAAAACAAAAAAAAAACAATGACATCTTGAATTTTGCATGCAAATGGATGGAAATAGAAAACACTATTTTGAGTGAGATAAACCAGACCCAAAAAGATGAATATGGTATGTACTCACTCATTTGTGTATTTTAGCCATAAACCAAGGTCATTAAGCCTATAACTTACAAGCCCAGAGAAACCAAATAACAAGGTGAACACAAAGAAAAACATTTATAGATCCTCCTGGAAATTGGAAGCAAAGAAGATTGCAGGGCAAAAGTTGTGAACGTGGGGGTGGGGCAGGGGTGGGGGTGAGGTTGGGGGAAAGGGGAGAGAGGGAGAGGGAAGGGAGAAGGGAAGGACTGACAACAGCTTGGGGGAGTGGGAGGGTGGAGATGGAAGAAGGGCGGATATAGGAGCAGGGAAGAATATACCTACATTAAGGGATCCATTTTAAGGTTGGCAAGAGACTTGGCTCTAGAGGGGATCCCAGGTGTCTATGGGGATGTTCCCAGCTAGGTCCTTGGACAGCATAGGAGAGTGTACCTGAACGGTCCTTGCCCCACTATCACGCTGGTGATTATCTCGAATATTACCAAATAATCTTCCCCTGGCGAGGGCCTTGGGCTTCCCACAGGGCAGGGTTCCCTGCCCTCTCTCAAGCAGGGTGGGAGAGGGAGGAGGGGGTGTGGGGGAGTGGGAGGGGATTGGGAGGAGGAGTGATAGTGTAAATATTTTAATGGAAAAATAAATAAAATTATGCTTAAGGATAAAAAAACAAATATAGACATAATAATTATAGAAGAATGAGGGAAATAGTATTTGTAACCTTGTTTTAGTAACTTTCCTAAAACATTGTACTATATACATGCTCTTGGTAAAAAACAAAAAAAATAGCTCTGCTACTTCTTCATGTAAATATTTTGAAGTTCTTAGCTAGCAGAAAATATGTTTAAAGTATACTTTTGATAAAGAACTGTTTGTAAAATATACAAAAAGCTAATAGCCAGCATTCCAAATTAATATCACCTATGGAAATATTGGCAGATATTTCACTAGAGAAATGGTGTGGGATTACTAAACATGTGAAAACTCACTCATTCATTGTCATTAAACATGATCACCTGTATAATTCACAAATAAACTAAGTGATTATCATCAAATCCTTAAGAGAGTTAATATTTTAAGATATACGTTAGTAGTAATAGTAGTAGTAGCATTTGGTAGCAATCAATTAATAGGAACAAATTTCCTGTTGAATTTGAATTAGATGATAACCTGGATATTAATCATACAAGGAACTAATAACAAAAACTCTAAATAAAAGCTATTGACATATGCAAAACCCAGGGATTTTACATACATACAAACATGCATACACACACACGTAAGTGTGTGTGTATGCATGTTTGTATGTATGTGAGATTTTTGAAACAGTTTCTTTGAATAGCTTTGGTGCTTGTCCTGAAACTATGTCTTTTTGACTAGACTTACCTTAAACTTAAAAAGATCCACCTGCCTTTGCCTCCCAAGTTCTGGGATTAAAGGCCTGCACCACCACCACCTGGCTATTTCTCTTAAGATAGTAAACAGTGCCGGGTGTGGTACCACACGTGTTTAATCCCGTGGGGGGGGCAGAGGCAGACTGATCTTTATGAGTTCTAGGCCAGCCTGGTTCTAGGACAGAGTTATTTCCAGGACAACCAGAAACCCTTGTCTCAAAAAAGAAAATAGAGAATAAACAGTGTCATAATAAACTAAAAAGTGATGTTTTGAATGAATAATTAAAAAGTTGAAAAGTCCGTATAAGTTAAAAAATTAGTAAACAAAATTAGTGTCACTTCTAAACTAAATTTACTCTCTGGGTCACAGTGAGTAAATACTAACATATCTATGATAAATGATTAGAAACAAGAAATAAAAAACATCTAGAAAACACACAAAAAAGAAATGTTTTATTTTAAAACTTAATCATCCATAACTAGGATATGTGTGTGTATGTGTGTGTGAAATTATATACATATATTATGGAATTCGGTGTCTATAACATAATACACAAGTAAATACAATACAATACAAAACAATACAAATTAGTCATCATGATAACTAGGACCAAAAAATACAGTCAAGGTACACAAATATAAAAATGATTAAATGTCTGAAGTAGATAAAAATATTTAAGGTGATACTCATAACAGTGATCCAGTAAATAACAAAAGGGAAATAATTATTTTAAAATGTAGAAAATTCATAAATTTGAAAAAACACAATAACTGAGCACATGCTAAAATTAGAATTAAAAACAACTTTAGTGGATGAACTCAGTGGTAGAAAAAAAAAGAGAAAGGAATGTGGATCTGATGTGGGATTTCCCTTTGTAGGCTGTGAATACGATTGGTTAATTAATAAAGAAAACTGGCTTGGCCTGATAGGGCCAAAGAATAGAGGTAACTGGGGAAAACTAAATGGAATGCTGGAAGAAAGGAGGTAGAGTCAGAGAAGCCATGTAGCCCTGATGGATGCGTAAGGACATGTAAATAATTGAATGGAAAAATAAATAAAAAGAGAGAAAAAAAGAAATGTAGTAGAAATTAAAAACTAATAAATGGTGAGGACTAGAGACATGAATAAAACGAGAGGTATTAGTTGTTAATTTGTCTGCCTTGTGATTTGGGGTTGTTGTAAATGAAAGCATGAGGAAGTCTAAACTTGCTCTCTCCATCCCTGCCTACAGCACAGTGAGCAGAGTCAAATGCCTTCCTGACATTTCCTGCCTGTCCAGACATTCAGCTCAGCCCACACACAGAACCTCACTGCTTACCACCGCATGGACCAACATTCATACCACCTGAAATCCCAGCACTTTAGAGGGGAGGCAGGAGGAGCAAGAGTTCAAGACCAGCATAGGCTACACAAGATATTCTGATTTAAAAAAAAAAAAGAAAAAAAAAGAGGAGAAAAAGAAAATGGCTCTATATTCCTGAGACACATGTCTTTTCCTATCTTTCTGAAGCTAAATTCTTTTTGAAGAATTATGTTTAAATTAGCAGTAAAATGTAAATGTATTACTGATATACAGCTCTCTGATTTTTACTCTATGTATACACTCAGGCAACCATCACTACAGTCAGATCACCATCCTCCACTGTTTGGAGGCACTGGCAAATGTTGGGCCTGCTGTGTCCCTTTGGTTTTACCTTTTCAAGAATGTCTTAGAGCCTTTGTCACATGATTTTTCCGTCATCAAAATGGCTTTAAAATTCACTGACTTGTTGCACTGTCAGCTTCTTCCTGCTGCAACCTGTCTATTGTATATATGAACTGTTTGTCCTCTTTCCCACTAAAAAACTCAAGGGGATTTGTATTTTTGTTAACTATGTGTAAACATGCTATAATTACAAAAAAAGAATTAATAAAAACTGAAAGCAAATAATAAGCTGTTATCTTAAATGGGAATTTTGGTGATAAAATTACAAAAAGTATTTTTTAATGACTATCTTTGAAATTTTATATCACATTACTTATTTTAATACAATTTTAGCTTTCATGAAAAAAGTCAAGTAACAGTGACTTCACATTCTTGGTGAGAACATTAAGTGAATATAGATTTAGCGTAGTAGAACAAAAGCGTTTCCTAAACAACCATTTCCTCTCTCCTAACCGTCATCATTTTCTCTCATGCCTTCCTCTTCACTCATTAAAATCTGTCTAAAGTATTTCCTTATCCTTAAAATAAATAGCACTTGATCGCATGAATGTGTCTGCTATTTGGAACTGAATTGCTCTTTTCTTCTGATTGCCTATCAGCTTCTACCCCAGTCTGTGAAGATGCAAAATAATGCAATATATATA
>NC_022027.1:40310059-40315938 GCF_000317375.1 Microtus ochrogaster | reverse complement strand
ATATATATATAGTAATTTATTCTCTATGTGAATATATGGAGAGGTCTTTCACTTTATTCTTATCCTAAATATCTAAACCTCTGCACATAGAATAATGCCCACAGAAGTCCATCCCATCTTTTAAATTGACCATGTCTAATAATACTTGTAAAGATTGATATTTTCAGTCTTTTTCTTGAACAAAGCAGCACTAAATGGTTTAAAAGTGCAAGGAAATATATTTCAAATTCCTAATGTTATGAAAGTGTCTTATTACTATTTCATTATCTGATAGTCTAGTTTTTAATTTTAGAAAAGTTTGAAGAGAATATTATAATCAATGCAATTTTAATCATAATAATTGGCACATTCATATTCTATAAATTTAAATGATGTGCTAACAATTTGAAATCATTAAAATTTAAGTACATCTAACTTTTGTGTATTTCCAACATCTGTACTACATTGACCTGTTTCAAAGTAATCTGCTAATAGGATGGCACTGAATTAAAAATATGTAGACAGAAATAAATGGTAGAAAAGATATGACAGTGGAGTTGCTAACAGTATTCCAAGAACATAGTTAAAGTACGAAATCTCATCTGCTTGAAAGGACAAGATTTGCTGTCCATACACACAGCAGCCAAGGCATCCAAATATCTGTCAAGCTAAGAAATGGTTTGGTTTTCATTGCTGATCCAATTACCAACCAGTAGAGGAAGGTAATCTGTGCACTACAGACCCAGAAGTCAAGAAAAGGATGGAGATGCAAGCAATGAGCTTCATCTAATTGTCCTAATGATATGCAAACCATCAACATTGATAAAAATTTATTTAAATATGTAGCTTGGTAAATGCCTAAGAAAACTGATGTCTGCTATTGTAGCAAAAGAATATACTTATTTTATACCCAATATTAGTTGCTCAGACACAATTCTGCATTTCATCAACCAGAAGAAACTTAACCACAGATCAAAGTAAATGTTAAATGGATTTCCTCTTTTCAATCATTTTATTTAATAAGAAGACTTTTTAAGCATAATTGACTCTCTTTGCAGATGTGTACCTATCCATACATTTGGTATACATGTCCTTCCTTATGCAGTTTCTTGTCTGTTTTAGTCTCCCAAGACAATACAATCTTCTCTGGAGCATTTACACAAGCAAAGTCTAAGTGAAGGGATCTAGGACAATGGAGATGTGAGGCATTTCAAACTGAAGCAAACTCTTGCAGTTGATTAACAGATCAGGCTAAAAGAAAATTTTGTTTCCAAAGAATAGGTATTTCCAAAATGGTAGGAGTTATTTTACTTCAGAGTAATTCATTAAGATAATCTAAGAGCAATACCAGAGTAATTTGTTCAGCAAAATTGCAAATCTAATATATTTTACATTTACACGAATCCAGTACCAAAGTTGAACTTGAAGGTTGACTTGTCATGTAAATTCTCTTCTTGTACTAATCAGTGGCCAGCATAGTGTCATAAAAATCCACAGATCTATCCTTTTTCTCTTCACTTTCTCATGCAATATCTAACTTCTAAATATTTCATAGTCTGCCACACTAAGCATATTTACCTCTGCACCCTGAGAGTCTTCATTTTGATCTATTAAAGAGAATTCATTTGAAAATATGTAAGTGAATTAGGACATATTAAACCTGTGCTTTTCACCACTAATATTAGCAACCTGCTTGTCAACTGTTTAACGATCAAAGACTAGAAATTAATTTGAAGCATTCGTACTAATTAGATAGCATTAATGTACAAGTATTTTCAGTATTTACCAATGTTCATCTTCTCTCCCGCTACTCAACTGAATAACCTATGCTATTTGATTGTGTCTTCTAGATGAACAGTAATCACATCACTCATTCTACCACGATAATTACACATTCACAAGTGACTGATAAGATTTCGTTTTTTTGTTTTTGATTTAATTAATGCAACAGGCTCTTAGATACAAACTTAAGAATTTAGTTAAGAATATGTCAGAAGTATATTAAGCTGAATTGATATGTCATACCAGGCATCATTCTCATTGTTTTGCTTTTCCTTTGTACATAAATCTAGCATTATTTTTTAAAAATGGATGGGGTAGTACAAGATGATTATGACTTATACTGTATACACTATGCACACACATACACATACACACAAAAAATCCTAAATAACTAGTTTTTTAAAAATCCCCTTTTATTTTTGTGAAGTGTAATACTTGCTACACAAGATTAGAGCAGTGTTACTCACTTTTATGAATATATAACATATATTAGTATAACCCATAGTTACAAATCTATGCAGTAAAAATACATTACAGAGATCCATAAAACAATATAGAAATTATAGCACAATATATAGTATGCAACATGTGCATATAAAAGTGTATAAAAATTGTGTATATGAGCACAACAAATTAAAAATCATCACACCTAAGAACATGTACAGATATATAATGCCTATATACACCAATATATAATTTAGATATTTGGTAGAATTTAGGTAGTTAAATATGTAGACAGACAAATAAATAAGCAATATATAATATATACACATGCAAATATTTCATGATACCTTTTTGCATGCCAATTCAACCACAGGGAATTTTTCCATCCTTCCTATTTCATTACTTATGGGTAGAAACATATTTTTCATTATTTGGAAAACATTTGCATATTTGTTTATTCTGGTTTACAAACAAAATAGTTTCAGGCATACCACTGCATATGCTGAAAAAACAAATTTTCTTACTAGAGTTGTAATACACTTAATTTTATCTACTATTTGTATAAATCAAGAGAGAGCATGTACTATGCAATGTATCTGCCATGAATTCTTTAATAAACCATGTATTAGAAATTGGAAGGAACAGTTTACATGCTGATATAAGAAGATAGGAAACTTAGTGAATTTCTAAACACAGATCCATCTCCATGGTGTTATTTTACAAAATAATTTATTTTTATCCAGTGACTTTTATATGAAAACATATGGCTAAATCACTTATTTGCACTAACAGGTTTAAATCACCCATTAATACTTAACATTATTAGAAGATAAAAAAATACTTACAGTGAAGTGTAACAAAAACAAGACCGCTTTATGTGCAGTCTTTTAAAATTTTATTTCAAATATTTTCAAGGTCTGAAAAAATTAACTGTACTAGAATCTAATGTTATAGCTAAAGGAAATGGAGCAACATTTTTTAATGTGATAAGGCCCTATTTTGTCACCTCATTATATGAATGTTAATCTAAGCATAGTAAATAATTTTCCTGTTATTGATGCAGTACTGAAGGTATGGACAGAGAACAATTTCCCACCAGTTCAATATCTTATAAATTCCTCCCTCCTATATTTTGAAACTATTTTTCTTACATAAACCTGCAATGTAAGAAAAAAATTTTATTTATTCAATTTTAATAGAATATTTTAAAACTTTTACATGTGGACAATAATGAGACTTGGCTATTCAAAAAATGTCAATGAATCTTTTATGAACTCAGTTTAATTATCTTCTATAAACCATTTAGAATTATAAAATTCCTTTTGATAATGTATTTATGGATTTACCCAAATTTTCCCAAGTTTGAAATAACCATGCATGTGTACAGTGTAATTGGTACACATTAGAGCTGAATTATATCTTTCCGATACATGTTTTTCAAGCCCTAACAACTATAATCAAAGAATGTGTTCTGATTTGAGAGTGTCCTTTCTAGAAATCACTTACTTCCAATGAAGTAACATTAAGGAAAATGCTTTGAAGAGGCAATGAGCTCATGAGAATGTATCTTCCTCCTGGATGGGATTAAGTGCTACTGTAAAAAGAATCAGTTCAATATTTTTACATTTATTTTTCTAAGAAGTAAAATTATTCCCAAATGCACACTCAGTGTAGATGATAAATGAAGATAAATATGTTTCACTCTTCCAAACAAGCTACAAAGTAAACTTCCTCAGCTAGAACAAGAACACAGTGTGTATATAAGATGAATAATTATCAACTCAGGATCATCTAAATATTTAACCTTTGGGAAAAGTTTATTGAGACAGTTTCTATTTATTATTTGACTTCAGTATTGACTAAGTATTCCAACTCACCTGTACAGATTTTCTGACCATATTTGATGTGTAATTATAGTCAGAGAAACACAAACAACATGAATCTTTGTCCTGAATACGAAAAAGTCAATTTGTCTCACACATTGCTTTGATTTCAGTACTTTAAGCTAATTTTGCTTATGTACAAATTAGTTACACAAATTAGGCTAAAGGGAAAGACAATTAATTTATCCATGTTTAATGCTAGAATGCTTTGACAATACTAATTTAGATCATCTCAAACCAAAAGACAGTTTAGACGTAAATAAGCAATTACTTTCCAATTTCTGACAAACACTATAATCACTTTACAAAAGGCATAGTCCACTTATGTGGAAGAGTGGACTATTCAAGCCATATTCTCATTGACTTACAAAGTTTTATAGCAACTATCTTCTACACATTTGACTAATTCGAAGAATATAATAATGCTTTATATTATTAACATAATGTTGATACTTAGATTTACCATATGAGATCAGCACAAGAATACATATAAGAAAAGTAACATTATAGAATTGCTGGATAGATAAGTCAACCTGTTATACCTAGAGTTATTTTGTAAAAGGGAATGGCAACTGAGAAAATACTTCCAACAGATTGTCCAGGAGAAGTCATAGGTGAAGATGAAGCTGCAGATGTAGTGAAAAGCCCAGAAACAATGGGGCACAGAGAAAGATTGAAGGTTGAAACATTTTGTTAAGTTCATTGTCATGGTAAAGATCCCAGGGGAGACTATTAGTTACGGTACACTCATTTGCAATAGATGTCCCAGTATCAAGGGATGATCACCAAAAAGAGCAGCTGTTGTAGGGTGGATGCAACATGATCCTCAAAGATCAGTTGTGTATACTATGCTTTGCAGACCCCAAAACTGGGACTGACCATGCTGTTTGACATCGCGAGATATTTTCCATTAATTTACCTTGAAAATAACAAGGTCCTTGGAAATGAAAGGAAATCAAGCAGAGTTCAAAGAGATGTCTAGCTGCTCAGAGGTATTTCACTAGGAAACCTTCCAAAATAAGTTTATATCACTACTGGTACTGGAAATATTTATATCACATTAGAATATATATAAAGTCTTTATATAAATCAGATACAAATTTATACAACTCGGAAAAAATTATTGCTATATCTATACATAAATATCCAATTAGCTTTAATAAATGACACATGAAAATGTATGCCTCAATAATCCTAAAATTAATATTAAAGGCAAATTTCCCCAGTTAGAACACATGAGCAATTTAAAATTCTTGGGTGTTTCAGTAGCTGTTGAAGGTAGGTCTTCTGTCTATTTGTTACTCTCATTGGTTAATAAAGAAACTGCTTTGGCTTTTTGATAGGGCAGAATTTAGATAGGTGGAGTAGACAGAAAAGATTGCTGGGAAGAAGTGAAGTGATGCAGTTGCTATGATTCTCCAACCTGAGACAGATGTAGGCTAGAATCCTTTTTGGTAAGCCACCTCCTCATGGTGCTACACACATTAATAGAAATGGGTTAATCAAGATATGAAAATTAGCCAAGAAGAGGCTAGAACTAACGGGCCAGGCAGTGTTTAAAAGAATGCAGTTTTCGTGTAATTATTTTGGATAAAGTTAGTGGTGCGGGAGCTGGGTTGGACAAAAAGCAGGCCTGCCTGCAGCTCCTTCTGCAAGCAGCCACATTTTTACCTCACATGTATCATGAAGATAAAATGCTACCTTCACATTTATTCCTTGAAAACTGAAATACAAAAGATATTAAGATGCTGTTGCACATATTGAAGGAATAAATTGTTGAATTAGGAGCGG
>NC_022027.1:40305850-40309884 GCF_000317375.1 Microtus ochrogaster | reverse complement strand
ATGATCTTAACCTGCATCTGCCTGGAATGGGGGAACCATGGCGACTCACTGACTCAGCTTCTTTCTCCCAGCCCTCTGTTCTGTTTACTCCACCCACCTAAGGGTTGGGCTCTCAAGGGGTCTAGGCAGTTTCTTTATTCCTTAACCAATGAAATCAACAGATTGATATATGACACTCCCACATCAATAAATGAAATATGGAAAGCAAGTATGTAAACAACTGGGTTGCCTTCATTTGTGGAATTCTAACATAAACAACTGTGTTCACATGTTCCTATAGTAATGTATTTGAATGTGTATTTTTACCATATGATAATAAAGACAGTATAAAAAGCTACTGAAGATGGAAGCAGAAATACTTATAAGAAAGATCTTTAAAGATATTTCTTCTCTCTCCTGACTTAAAGATTTTGACAATAATGGGAATTCTCAATTGTTAGCAGATGATTTTCTTTTCCTCCTTATTATCGACAATAGGTTTGTCTTTCATTGCATAATATATCTTAATTGCTATTCCCCTCCCTCTACTCCTCCCAACTGTCACCTCCTCTCCTGCCATCCTAATCCACCCCTTTTCTGTATTTCATGAGAAAATAAACAAGCATCTAAGAGATTGTAAATAATATATTATGATATAATATAACATTATAAGTTAAAACAAAAACTAACACTTTCAAATTGGATAAAACAAAGAAACAAGGAAGATCTTAAGTGAAGACAATAAGAAACAGATTCACAAATTTTCCCATTCAGGAATCCCATAAAAAGACTAACTGGAAACCATAATATATTCACAAAGAAAATGAACGGTAAAAAGAGAGCAGAAAAACATGTAAATAAAAATAATAAAATAAAATTAAGAAAAATGAAAAAACATGATATATTTTGAGACAAAGAACAGCTCATGGTGCTATTGAGTTCAATTTTCTGTTGATCATTGACTGCATGGCATGCAGTGTATATTCCAGAGTAGTTTGTTTACCCAGTGAGAATCCCTTGGAGTAACTAAATTTTTATTTTAACTTGTTATCAAGTACAGATTGCTTCTGAGTTAGCAATAGGATCTTCTGCCTACTTCTTTCTGCTCTAGGACCCCATCTGGTACAGACTTAATTAGGTCTTGTGCTTTCTGCCATAGTCTTTCTTGAGTCTGTGTATGTTTTGATGATTTTGATTTAGAGGGCCTTATTTGTGATGCCATCCATTTCTTCTGGCTCTTACACTCTTTCTTCCTCCTTTTACTCAGGTTCCCATATCTTCAATGAGAGGCGGGTACATCCCATGGAGGACTGAGTGTTCCAAAATTTCTCATTCAACTTGGCAGGTAATTTTCATGGAATCTAATCTAACAAGGAGTGGGGAGAGAGGAATCCAAAAGAAAGCTACACAGTTTACAATGATGAGTTTGAAAATTGATGCACAGTGCAGTTTTTCTCTGCATGTTGCTTGAAATTATGAACAGCTGATGGATATGTAGAAAACACATGAATATAGGCATGTTGGTGAGGAGTTAGTAATTTGTTAAACTTCTGATATGTTTTCAGAGGTAAAATGTGGAACTTTTTTCCAATATATTTCCTTCTGTTATCCTAAGCCATACTTCTTTTAAATGGTGAAAAGAAAAACTGTAGAATATAATTCTATATTTGTTTTCATATCTGCATATATAATTACAAAATATAAAGTGATTGGAATAAATTTTTTATCACTTGGAAGCTTTTAATAGAGATCCAAATAATGAGCTAACATGGTATTATTAATTAACTATTTAGAAGAATACACAAGAGAATGTATACATAAAGGTTTGGTACCATTCTATGATACTTTACATGACTGTCTAAGAAAAAAGAAATATTTCATAACTTTCAGGTGATTTGAAATTCTCAAGTCTAGATTGCACTTTCATTCAAATGACTAAGAAAAAATAATACATTGTCCTTATCTGGAGTTAACAGTTGAATATGTTGACATGTAGAAAAATGGATTCATTTTTACTTTCATCTCAAAGGTCAAAGACAGAAAACCCTAAAATCCCAGAACAGCTGAGTAATTTTAGTTTCAACTGGCATAATGAGTCTTTAAAGGTCATGCTGTGTTTTCATAATGAGTGCAGACAAAATAGTTTCTATCATGTTTAGAGTTAGGTCAATTGAAACACTATAGTTTTTCATTTATTTTATTTTTAAGGAGTGTGGGAAATGAACAGAAATAATTTGACAATTTATAATATTATAGAGCAACAGTTAATATCCTATATTTCTAAGGGTACCTAAAATTTTCACTATTTTCAAGCTAATTTTCTCAATTTAAAAGTGTACTTCATCTTTATGAACAGTGTATCAATATGCTTAGAGATATTTCTCACATGCATTTATGGCGAGAATACTCTTGAGAAAATTGTTTATCACATTCACATAAATCGAGCATATATTTTCTTGTTTCCTATGATAAAATAGATTTCACATAACTTCAACTACAAAGTTATTGCACTTTCTTCTAGCCTTTCCAGACATCTGTACTTGTGTGCATATACTCGTATAGATGCACATACAAACACATAGACACAGGTAGAACAGAATAGGATCCTTGATTCATTTCAAAAAAGCCACCAAATTTTGAATTCTTTCTTTGTTTTAGTCTCAGAATACTGTGGTAATAAAGATAATATTTTCCAAGAATGCTATTGCCGAAAACTAGAAAATTCACAAAGACAAATAGGTGGAATTATTATATAATCCTATAACCACAGTGGTTATATGTTCACTGAGATAAATTTAGATATTTTATATAGAACTTTATATCTATTATGTTGAGGTCCTGAAATCTCCTTGCAATATAACTATATAAACTCATAAATTTTCACATAACCTAGGACTCAGAGAGGTTACATTCTTCCTGTGTGAAAAAGCTGAGTTACAATTATGAATGATGTGGGATTCCTTCTGTATGTTGTGATTAGCATTAAATAATAAAAATTGCTTTGTACATATAGCAGGGCAGAACTTAGCTAGGTGGGAAGAACTAGACTGAATGCTGGGAGAAAGAAGGGCAAAGTCAGAGAGAACCTATGTAGCTTCACCAGAGACAAATGCTGGGAACTTTACCTGATAAGCCACAGCCATGTGACGACACACAGATTGCTAGAAATAGGTTAAATTAATTTGTAAAAGCTATCCAATAAAAATCTAGAGCTAATGGGCCAAGCAGTGTTTTAAACAGCATAGTTTCTGTGTGATTAGTTTGGGTTTGAGCTGCTGAGTAGCTAGGAAACAAACAAGAGACCTCCTCACAACAAATTGGCATGCTAACATGGTGGACTAAAGCCATGTAAAAACTGAGAGAGTTTTAAAAGAAATTTACACACACACACACACACACACACACACACACACACACACACACCAAAAAAGAAAAAAAAGAGTTAAGCACAGCTTCGTGGTAGCCAGCATTTTGCTGGCAATGTGTCATAGCTCCTTAAAGAGAAGTCTTTCTGATTCAGCAGTAGAAAAAAAAGGCAAGTCATTTTGAAATGGCAGGTTTCTGGGCTGAGCTGCCAGTGCAACCTCTGGCTCTTTCAGGAGGTAGAGTATTTAAATGGGGTCTGTAAACAAGTGCTACAACTTACTTAATGGAAATATAGACTGTGTGCCTAAACATGGGGATGTGAGTATGGCTCTCAGTGGCAGCAAACAGCTCCATCATGCTGGACTGGCAGAGCAAGCAGGGAGTGCTCTATTTCCCCTAGCAATTGTTCTGCTTACATTCATAAGAAGGGCATAGCAATTTAAGAAGCACTTCTAGTCAGAAATGAATTGCAGATACACAATAGGACACATTCAGACAGAAAAAGACTGGGTCATAGTGGTGGATAAATGTACTTGGCTTGAGAGAGAGAAAAATAAGAGTATAGAGAATTGGAAAATAAGTAAATTGTTTTAAAAAATTAACAAAGTCTTTAAAGAGACAGAGTACAGACAGTCATAGATCAAAGGAGTAAAGATAATAAAATACATATTAAAAAGCAATAGAGTAAA
>NC_022027.1:40303018-40305705 GCF_000317375.1 Microtus ochrogaster | reverse complement strand
TATATATATAAATTCAAAATAGGGTCTAAGGATAGGTTATTTTGGAAAAGAGGTTTTGCTTTTGTTTCCACAGAGGATGAGAACCTGTAGAATACTTCTAGGTGAATGTGGTTTGATACATCAAGACCCCCTGAAAGGTTTCTGGGAATACCCCCAAAAAATTACTTCATCCAACAAAAAGCAGAAAGCAGTTTGGAGAAGGAACTACTCCTGAATTCACTAAATTATTGTTTATAAATGTTTCTTTACATTTAAAATGGGATATGCTATAGAGATTTGCATTGGTATGGATCTTGGTCTATTGGTACAAATTTAAACTCAATTTTTGTTCTATGTATATTTCTGATCTTGATTAAGGTATTATGATTGTATAGCTCATTCAGAAGTATGATGGATAATTAAGAAATATAGGTTAATAGTAATCTTTAATAGTCAAGTTTGTAGTCCTGTTAGTTAGGTTTTGTAGATATATAGAGATATGTTTTAGTTAGATAGGTATTCTGCAAATCTTTCAGAAATCTTCAGAATATGACCTTTAAAATATTTTAAGAACATAAGACTTTTCAATACAGTTAGACCTATCTGTTCCTGGCAGCACCAATCACTTCAAGAGGAAGATGGGCATCAAAGAGGCTCCTTATGGTGTTGGTTAACCATTTGGTCAAGAAATTACTCTTGACCTGGACTGCTTGATGGTATGCTATGATGAACTGGACATGCAGGACCCACAGAGAAATGACATCAAACTTTCCTAAAGGTGAGATGATGCTTCAGGGTTTCTCCCTCATGAAAGAGTCTGCAAGACATAATGCAGAATACAAAAGAAAGTGATAGACAAACTGCCAATATAGGCAGACCTGTCTTTGAACTTTCCTCCTTTATGGAAAAGTCTGCTGGATACTATGGGTCTGTAGGTGGAGGATAGATATCCCAACAGTATAGAAGAAATTTGGGTTACTGTCCAGGCAAAAATATGTCTCTGTCAATTCTAGAGTTTTGGAAGTTGCTTACAATGTACTTTCTGTTTACTTAGGCAATATTATATCCTTCTATGGTCTTTGATAGAGTTAAAGAATTGATAATTGTAAGTATAGTTTTCCTTAGTTATAATAAAATATAAAGTAGATATTAATATTATAACTTTAATTTTTGCTTGATACTTGTTTTGTTATATGTAATTTTACTATGTTAAATTTAAAACCTTTTTTATTCAAATAGAAAAGGAAAGGTGATGTGGTATTCCCCTCTGTATGCTGTGATTACTATTAATGAATAAATTGTTTTAGATCTATAGCATGGCAGAACTTAGCTAGGAGGGGAAACTAAACTGAGCGCTGGGAGAAAGAAGGGAGAAGTCATAAAGAAGCCATGTAGCCCAATTGGAGACAGATGGGAACTTTACCCAGTAAGCCACAGCCACATGGCGGTACAGGAATTACTAGAAATGGCTTAAATTAATATGTAAAAGCTAACAAATAAGAAACTAGAGCTAATGGGTCAAGCAATGTTTTAAATAATACAGTTTCCGTGTGATTATTTTGAGTCTGAGCTGCCCGGCAGCCAGGAAGCAAACAAAAGACCTCCTTACAACGCATGAATATAACTAGTTCAACATTAAAACACTAGGGAAGAGTTTTCCACGAGGTTTAAAATGCTACATGGGCAAGGAAAGTAAATTCATTTTAAAAGTCACTTAAACATTATAAGTGCATAAAGTATAGTATACTGGGTTTAGTTCTGTGAGCTGCATAGCTTATAAGCTTAAAGCCTCAGACTTGTATGCCATTGTGAGTTACTTAACAAATCTAACAAAATTAGTTTTTTTAAAGATTTATAAAATTAGTAATAGTAATAAATAGTTGAAAGAATAAAACATGTTACAACATTTATAATTCTATTAATGGTATCAGGAACATGACTATTATAAAATCAAACATATGTTTTTAATTTGTAAATATTTGGAAAACTAGGTATCTAGTTTTAGCTAAACCCAAGGTAACGGGGTAAAAAGTAATAAGAAAAGAAAAGGTTTATACATTTTATAGACTATAAAATAAAATTCATTTTGTGAATTTAATTTGGATATGCTATTGAGTACAACAAATCTATGAATATATTTTAAATTTTTGAAGTAGTAGGCTTTGTTTTAATAAGATAGTTCAGAAAACACTGAGTCACAGAATCTGAAGAAAGTTATGGCAGCACCATATACCTCATGTTTTAAGTAACTCTTCAAAGAAAAATTGACAAAGACAGAAAATTGGTAAGAAAAAATGAATTACACACAATTATATTTCACAGAGTGATCATTATTTATTTGTATAGGGAATCAAAGTGAAGAGGAACAAATGATGACCCTCAAGTTTCTGCTCTGGATCACTAGTTAGTAAGGCAGTACACTCTGAATGAGAAGAAAATGGACAAAATCATTGCAGAAAAAAAAATGTGATTATCTTTGTAGTGAAGGAGTTCTATTTCCACATCAATGTATTTATATAATGTTGAGAAAATTACTCAGTAGCTTTCTTAAATTGAGTCTTATTTAAAAGTGATTCTATGAATACTTTGTGAGGTTACTGTTAAAAACAAAATGGGAGCCGGGCGGTGGTGGCGCACGCCTTTAATCCCAGCACTCGGGAGGCAGAGGCAGGTGGATCTCTGTGAGTTCGAGACCAGCCTGGTCTACA
>NC_022027.1:40300383-40302868 GCF_000317375.1 Microtus ochrogaster | reverse complement strand
ATTATTTGTAAATACTAGGGCAATAGCTCAGGCTTATTTCTAGCTAGCTCTTAAAACTTAACCCATTTCTATTAATGTATGTGCTGCCCTTTGACCCATGGCTTTTACTTCTATCCCTTTTGTTTATCTGACTTATTGTCAGTCTGGTTGGTGACTCCTTAGACTCCACCCTTCCTCATTCCATCATTCTCAGTTTGACTTTCCTGCCTAACATTATCCTGCTCAGCTATTGGCCAGTCAGCCTGTTTATTAAACTAAACATAATGACATATATGCATACAGTATTCAGAAGGATTATTCCACTGCAAAAATCTTGATGAAAGTTTCAGAATTTAATGGAATTTTAGTATTGATTCATCCTTTAACAAATGGTATTTTATGTAACATATGATATAATAAAAGTTTTTAATTGGAAATTTGAGGAAATTATTGGTTGCATTCAAAATTTTTCAAGCTCTATTTATTTTTGTTTAGTTGTGAGTTATTTATGTTGTACTTTGGATTGTATCTTTTTAAAAAAAATGTTACATTGAAATCCTACCTTTATGATGTGACCTTATTTTCAAATAAATAATACTGAAGCTTACACAATGAGAAAACTTTACTTAATTTCAAAATATTGTGAGCCTTAAAACAAATCCTTTGTTGTTTTAAGATTATAAAGAGACACTAAAAATAAAATCCGGTATGACAAAAGATGGGATGCACATGATTACAAAGGAAATAAGGCCAAATATTTGTGGCAAACCATCCAAAAGTACGCAGGGCAAGAAAGAATCTCTCCACACAGATACAGGAACACATCCTGGCTGGGAGCTTAAATTAGTGTGTTATTCTTCATAGTGTGATGACATAGCAATAATTGGAAATAAACATATTCTGTGATACTCTTTTTTTTGAAAGAGTTAGTATTCTCTGGTTGTTCATATGGACATAAAAATAGTGCAGTTCCACAGGGAACAATTGAAACTTTGAAAGTCACACAGTAAAAGGAAAACTGACCATTCAATTCAGGCTACTTTATTCTTATTTCCAGTGGGCTGACCAGTGAGGTAATCACAAAGCATACCTTCTAGGACTCATCTTAGAAGTTTCTCTTGATTTACATAAAGCATTTTATTTTTTATTAAATTATATTTATTGTAGGACCATTGTGAATTAAATACATTATATAAATCTGTAATTACAGTGTTGAGTTTTCTAAATTTTAAACTGTTGTCTGAGGTTTTCTATCATGCCCAGTCCTGCTGCCATTAAGTCCCAAAGAATCACACAGAGGTCTACATTAGTTATAAACAGATTGGCCCATTAGCTCAGGCTTGTAATTTACTAATTCTTATAACTTACATTAGCCCATAATTTTGTATGAGTTAGCCATTTGGCTTGGTACATTTTTTGGTGAGGTAGTCACATCTTACTTACTTTGTGCCTGGGTCACGACTGTAGACTGTGCTTTCCTCTTCCCACCATAATTGTTGCCACGCCTATAATTCCTGCCTGGTCACCCCGCCTATATTTTCTGCCTGGCTACTGGCCAATCAGCATTTATTTAAATACAATTGCTGGTACAGATCATTGCACCACAGCAAGAAACAAAATAAAATATAATAATTAAAGACAAACCATTTCATAAGTAAAAGATGAATGTGCATTGTTTCTGACTTAATTTTTAAGTACAAGTGGGATTGGAATGTTGTTAAAGTGGGGCTAAATGCTTTAAATTCTGTTTGTGAATAAAATAGTAACAGACAATGCAAATGAGATTTTAGATAAACATCTGAAGAATGAAGGGACAAGCTAAACTATCTCTCTTGTATCGCTATCTATTCTAGTCTTTAAAAGTGAAAAATGAAATCTCAGTAATGCTCTGGAATATACAAAATACAGTTTAAAAATAAAAAAAAATATATATATGGCATGTCTATTTTATTCTTTTAGAGAGCAACACTTAAACATCGTGACATGTAATTTTACTGCTATGAGTCAATGAATTCTAGCTGTGCAGAAGAAATAAAGTAAAATGAACACTACAAGAGGAAATAGAAAGACTATTTTGTAGGATTTTACAGTTTATGTTTACATCTGTAGCTGCTGCCATGCCTCTTTATATACCATATCAGTTTGTCTCCACATTGTACCACATGGCATCTAGCATACACAGCAATGGTGATGTAAGGACAGATGTGATTAAATCTTTGTGAATACATCATAAGCATGTAAGAGGACTCTCTTCCCTATTTCATAGAGGTGACATATCTAGCATAATTATTATGAATGGTGCTCATAAATTAAAATAAGCTAAGCATACACATGAGGGTCATATTTTATACATTATATTGAGACATCGATGACTACCCAATCAAAAAGGGCATTTCATTTCAAGTTTGATGTGGGAGTGTCATATATCAATCTGTTGATTTCATTGGTTAAGGAATAAAGAAACTGCCTAGGCCCCTTGATAGGCCAACCCTTAGGTGGGTGGAGT
>NC_022027.1:40295018-40299043 GCF_000317375.1 Microtus ochrogaster | reverse complement strand
CCAGTTTGGATGTTCACCTTCCTAGATATGGACGGAGGGGGGAGGACCTTGGACTTTCCATAGGGCAGGGAACCCTGACTGCTCTTTGGACTGGAGAGGGAGGGGGAGAGTGGGGGAGGGGGAGAGGAGTGGGAGGAGGGGGAGGGAAATGGGAGGCTGGGAGGAGGCAGAATTTTTTTTCAATAAAAAAATAAAGTAAATAAAAAAAATCTAGGAAAAAAAAGTTTGTTTTTTTTTTTACTTTGCTCTCTTTTGTTTTCCTCACTAAGTATGTCTTACTCCATGACCACATTATTATAAAAAAATAACTGAACAGAACATTGATTGCAAGACATCATCAGGATGTTTTCTATGTGCAGTGGTTAGGCAGGGAATTTTCATTTCATACACCATTTGAGCCTAGCTGCAGTGAATTCACAAAAGTCAGTAGGCTTAGAAAAGTTAATGACAAAGAAAATCATTTGTTTTCGTTACTTTGAAAGTACCTGACTGTTTAAAACTTGAACCTCTGTAAGTTAGTTAGCCATGGCAAAAGGTAATTTCTTTTATTATTTTACTAAGACTATTTCTTCCAAAAATATGTGATAAGTAAAGAAAAAACATGCTAAAATCACAGTAAAATTATATAAAGACTGAAGTATGAAATGTATAAGTAATAACACATTAGTTACTTTATATTATGCTATATTTTATACAGAAGACCCTGAACATATGATTGTCTGATTTAGTAATTTTTCACTTTACCAAGGTAGTGAAATTTTAAAACAATTGGCAAAATTATATATAAACATTACTGAGCTATGATCATTGCCAAAGTAGTTGAAGTGCAGTGTGATATTTGTGTGCACTGTGGTTAGTTACGGAAACCATTTCCTAAATCCCAGGGAATTATCCAAGCATGATTATAAAAGTCATCACTTTCTAAGGTATTTGGGAACTAAGCTAGGATAATTGACAGGTTAGATGAATATTAGGTGTTTTTTGAATTAAGTTATTCCCAAGGTAAGGTTGGTTTATAATTAGAAAAATCACCTAAGCCTAGGGACAGCTCTTTAACCTATTAATAGCTATAAAGTATAATATTCATATAGGGGTTGCAACTAAACACAGTTTTGCTTTTACATTTATCATTTGCTCCCTTAAAGATACTTATTTCTCTTTTAATTCATTTTAATTAAAGTATAATTTTACCATTCTCATTCTTTTCTTTCCTCTATTCACCCTTTCTCGATTTCCCTTTCTAAAACTCCTTCCATGCTCCCTTACTCTCAAAGCAAGACCTTTTCTATTGTTATTGGTGTGTTTGCATGTGTGTATGTGTGTGTTGTATGTAGGCAATGTCATATTAATAAAACTTACTAGGTCCACTTTTGATGTTTGTGTATACAATGTTTCAAGGCTAACTACTTTGCATCTGATGAATAATTAGGGAGTTCATCTTGCAAGAGATTAATTCTCCCTCTCTCAGCAGTCATTAGTTGCCTGTAGTTCGTTGTCTACGGGAGAGATCCTGTGGAATTATTCCTTTTCCATGTTAGATATGCCACCGTCCCCATTGTTCTTGTTTTACTTGTGTGGCCATTTCCAGGACAGACTGTTTCACAGCATATGTCCTGTTTTTTTCTTATTTGATTATTCATTTTTTCCACTTACTCTTCTATTGTTTTCAGAGCCAAAGATGGAAAAATAGTGATGAGAATGTATACACTGAGGGTATATGCTACTCGCAATCCTTTGATCACTGAATTTATCCACTATCAATTTTCTCTTATGGTCTCCACACAAAGGGGGGTTTCTTTGATAAGGCGTCTTAGCTACATTTATCTGTAGGCATCAAAATAGAATTAGAATTTATAAATGCTAAGAAAGTGTTGGTAGTAGATTCTCTCCTAAAATCTGTGACCACTTTAGCCCTGAAAAACGCCTAGATTTCTGGCCCTTGCTTGATTTACCTCCTGTTGAGTGAAACTTAAATTCACTTATGCTGTTAGTAGTTACCAACAACATGTGATTGCCACTTGCTGTGCCTTTATTGTCTTGTTGTGATAGTCATTGTGGTTCATAGGTGATCAAGCTAGGTAGGACTATTCATTTCTTCCCTCTCTTAACACTTGCTTGATATATTCTAGTATTATGCTTGTTAAACCTCTGGAAGATGTAGTTCTGGTTATGTCTGGCTTGAATAACTTGAGTTCTGTATCCTAAGTATTCTGGGTTCTCAAAAAATACAGACTTACATTTGACCTTTGAGAGGTAACCAAGGGTAACAGCATTAGTCTATATTATTTTGGAAGTCTCTTGAATCATCTTGACCATTTATTCTAAAGGTATTTTCTGGTGCTTGATTGAAGGCATAAGTCACAAATAATGCCACACCAGTTTGGAATTATGATTAATAGGGTGGTATTTATTTAAAGGGGAAAAAACTTACAGATAACCATCTCAAACAACAGCCCTCTGTGCAATCAGAAAGGAGTCTAGTCTCCGGAAACGGAGCAGGAAGCGAAGAGAGCGAGAAGGGAAGTGGCCACTTTTTTAAAGGGAGAGAGACCATGCCCCAATGGGCTGGTATCTCAGTGGCTATAGGCTGGAGGAGCAGAAGGACCTCCCGCAACACCTGATCATGGGAGTTTTATTAGTTCTTGGGAGAACAATGTTAGATCAAGTGAAATAATTTAAGATAATAAATATGTATACATTATGTATAGTTTTAGGTAGATATAAATTAATATGATTCCTGAAGGCTTTATCATTCAATCATGTTATTTAGCCCTCTCTTTCCTTCTTTTTTCTGTTTACTTCTATTATCACTTCCTGGTTGTAGATGTCAACTCACTTTTAATTTTCCACTTCCAATTGCCTGTGTCCTGCTATTCCTTCACAAGCTTCATTTTCCCACTTAATCTTTGTATATTTCTAGTTTCTGTGTTTACTTCTGTGGTGTAGCCTTCCCCTTGAAGATTTGAAAATAAGGACTACAGATGAGGAAACTCTGTGGTGTTTGTGTGTATATACAGTACCTTATTTTATTTTTTTATATCTGAATAGCATTTCATTGTATCATTATCCATTAATATGTTGAAGGACATTAAGAATGTTTCTATTTCCTAAGAACTGTTGTTCCAGTGACAACGAGCATTGCTGATCAAGTATCTGTGGAATATCCCATTGAGTCCTTTGGGAAAAGGTCGAGTAATGGCATATTTGGTCATATGGTAGATTTATATTTACAATTTTGAGGACTCTCCATACTGAGTTTTAGAACAGTCATACTAATTTGCAACTGTACCAGCACTAAGTGAAAGAACACCTTTCCTTGAAATCTTGCCAACATTTACTGTCTGCTGTTTTGCTTATCATATTCATTCTGACCTAGGTAAACTGAATTAATCGTTGTATTGATTTATATTTCCCCAATTGCTAAAGGTAAAGAATGCTTATGTAGTATGTCTTAGTCATTTTTTATCTTCTATTGAGTACTTCTGCTTAGATCCTCATGTATGTGTATTTATTAATTATGCATATATATATTTATTAATAATAATAATAATATATTTCCATCATTTATTTTCCCATTCTTTCTTGACTCTTTGTATTTGAGTTCCTTTTCTATTCTAGATACTAATCCTCTTTCACAAGTTTGTAGCTGGCAAGGAATCTCTTCCTTTGTATGAATTGTTTCTTTGCTTGTTTAATTTTTCCTTAAATTTTTTTCCCCTAGAAATTCTTTAGTTTCACGTTGTCCCACTTGTCAACTGTTGCACTTAATTTCTGGAAAATGGAGTCTTAGTCACAAAGTCTTGCCCTGCATTTGTATTTTATAAGGTACTGACATTATTTTCTTCTAGAATTTTTTTTAATTATGTCTGATATCAAATTGAGGCCTTCGACACACTTGGAGGTAACTTTTTACAGTATAATAGATAAGGACATAATCCTATTAATATTAATTATATATTAAATAATTACTTTTAAATTAAATTGATTTTGTAATAATTTAATATCACTCAATATTTATGCAAAAA
>NC_022027.1:40272002-40294707 GCF_000317375.1 Microtus ochrogaster | reverse complement strand
AATGCTCTTAACTACTCATCCATCTCTCCAGCCCCCAGTATTATTGTCTTATTGAAATTATATTTAATTGCTTTCCAAAAAAACATCTTAATATAGAAATATGTCACAAGTTTTAAAGTAAAGTTTACTTATTAGCTTCTAGAATTTTCAAATTAAAGAAATATAAAGTCTTTTACATGATGGTATATATATATATATATATATATATATGGAAATTAATTTTTACTTTGCTGATATACAAATGTCATTAAATATGTTGTGCTACATGACCGTCACAAAGAATGCAATGGATTCGTATAACTTTGGCAGACTTTTATTGAGAACTAGTAAATAACAATCACGGGCACTTTCAGAGGAACATCAGTTTGGGATAAAATGGCTAGCTTTTCAAAGGGCAAAAATATGTTAATATTTTAAAACCTACTTAAAGTGAAGGACTTACATGGCTAATTCAACAGAAATAAATTTTATGCAGAGAGACACAGCACAATATTGTTGACCATGTTGAAAATAAAAGGCCTATTTTAAGTTCTTAATATGCAGGGCATGCAAGATGACTCATTACACAGAGAAAATTATTGCTTTCCATTAAAGAATTAGCTTTCACATAAATGGAAAAGTTGATTAGTGCACATCAAAGTAGCTGATTTCTAAAATTATAAAATTAATGAACGTATGAAATATTTAATTTCACACATAAATATCTGTGAAGAGAAATTAATTGTTTTATACAATAAAAGTCATTAGTTTTACATGTGGCCTCCACTATTAAATCTGAAGTCATGATATACTTCTGATAGAATTCACTCATGTCAATTTACAACAAAGATTAAATATTTCAACTGATTTGTGAAAAGTGATTTAATGGTGAACTCCTACAATAGAAATAGCTGTATTACTACTAAAATGATTGTTTTTACATTTTAGAAATTCTCCTTTTTATGAAAAGGGATCATTTATCCCCAGACTATTTTGTAGAAATATTTGGGCAATCAATGACACATGATGTCTAAGGTTTGTTCAGTAAAAAGGCAAGCTGAATTACAGAAAATTTATAAAACAAATTTAATTAACCTTGACTATTTTATAGAAACATAACATAATATGTAATATAAAAGAGATATAAGAATTCAATGCTTTTAGTTTTCTAAATGAGTGCATCTTGTCAGTAAAGGGCATGGGGCTGATTCCTAGATCCATCTAAAAGTACCAGAACTGGTGACAAACCTTTTAAACCCAAACTCTGAGGAGACAGAGATAGGATGATTCTTGATTTGCATTGGCCACCCAGATTAGCCCATTTCACATGTGACAAACCAATTGGTGTCACTGCCTCAAAACAATACCAAATAATGAAATAGTGAAAGTCACCTAAGTAGTGCACACATTAATACACACACACACGTACATTCACACATATTTTTAAAAAGCAATTGCTTATTAATTTAAAATATTTAAAACTTATTATTACATTAAGCTATAGAATATCTACTGTTCCTTTAATTCACAAATATTAAAACATCGCACTTTGATAATTTGCCACACCAAACTACAACAAAACTGTATAAGAAGATTACAAACACAGACTGTGTTTTTTTAAAAAACAATTGTCCTAAGTCCCAATTGTATATTTACTTTAAAGGTAATAAAATTGTCCATTAAAAAAAAAGATTTTGGTTGATTTAACTTTGAATAATATGTTGACAGATAGCATATATGATCTGAGTTTTAAATTTGTATTTATTTCAGAGACAAAATTACTTTTTGTTTTTAATGACTGTTGAATAAGGCATTGGAGGTCAATGTCTGAAGTACTCAAATGCATGTGAATGACGGTTAGCTAGTTTGGGGCTTAAAATGCTCAAAGCTAAAATGGAAAAATGAAATAACTCAGGTTCAGATTTATTGACTTGTAACATAAATTTGGTTTTGAAAAATTATTTTATTATTATTACTATTATTATTTTATTACTTTAAAAATACCAACCCAAATTCCCACTCTCTCCCCTCCTCCCACTTCCTCCAACCACCCTCCCACACCTTCCCCCTCCAATCCTAAGAGAGGGCAAGGCACCCTGCTCTGTGGAAAGTCCAAGGCTCTCCCTACTACGTCTAGGTTGAGAAAGGTATACATCGAGAAGGAATAGGATCCCAAAAAGCCAGTACATGCAGTAGAGACAAATCCCAGTGCCACTGTCAGTGGTGCCTCAGTCTGCCCCAACTCTCAACCACATTCAGAGGGACTAGTTTTATCCCATGCTCATTCACTCTCACTCCAGTTAGAATCGGTGAGCTCCTATTAGCTCAGGCAAAGTGTCTCAGTGGATGAACCCCTCATGGTCTTGACTTCCTTGCTCATACTCTCATTCTTTCCACTCTTCAACTGGATCTTGGGAGCTAAGACCAGAGCTCTGATGTGGGTCTCTTCCTCTGTTTCCATCTGTTGTTGGACAAAAGTTCTGTGGTGATATTTAAGATAATCATCAGTCTGACTACAGTTTTGAAAAATTAAATTAAAAAAGTTTAGTGTAGACACATATGTATAAATGTATTAAAAATGTGTATTTTATAGGTGTACATATACATATATTATATATACAATTAAAGGAAAATAATGCCTTTTTAAAAAATTAGAAAGAACAACTACATGTCACAAAGTGTCAGAGTTCACAGAAACTGCTTGAACAAATGTAGCTTCACTTGAGACATGTTTCATGTGTTCATTTTTCACATGAAACACGAGTGCACTTCTTCACCACTGGATTGCATATTTCAAAAGACTAAAGTTTACATGCCATTCTATTAAGTTAAAAATTTATAGCTACTTTAAAGAATGTGAGCACAGAGAAAAGAAGGTAGATTAGGGACATGAAGAACAGAGGAATGTATTCATCTCAGTAATTTTGTCAAATTAAATAGATTAAATAATATTTTCCTTTCTTATTTGCAACATGGAAAAATATTATTCTAACAAATTACTCAAAGTCAATTTCCTTTATAGAAAATGATTACATTCATGGATTAACAGTACAGAACTATATTAAAGCAGGATATGTATATCTCTTGTAGTAGCACACAGGATGAGTTGAAATAAAAATGAAAAACATTATGCTTACAACATACATTTTGTTTTAATGTAGTGCTCAATAGTTTCTCTCTCTCTCTCTCTCTCTCTCTCTCTCTCTCTCTCTCTCTCTCTCTCTGTCTCTCTGTGTGTGTGTGTGTATGTTTGATTCACACATATGAGTCATTATATTACCTAATAAAAGTAAATGAGGCTTTGCCTGAAATCAACATTTCACAAACTCCAGTGACATGGCAGAACAGCAATTTTTGCTTATTTTAAACTTTTTAATGATCATCTCCCCAATGTTTTTCAAAACAGCTGTTTCTCCCTGAGACTGAGGCTCATGCCAAGTTAAAATGCAAATGTTGAGCCATGTGCTCAAGCATTAAGTATCTCCAATTTCCGAGCTGAAATATCTTGGCAGCTTTTACTCTGGAAAAACTTCTGTAGGAGCATCCTTAGAACAGTGGGGATAAAAAAGTGACCCAGCCACTTTCTCAGCAATACAGAGATTCTGTCACTACTGTGGAATCAGTGTATCTGGACTGTCCTGGTTAACCTAAATAGCTGACAAAATATAACAAAATTAGATCATAGAACAGGATATATAAAAGGATAATTATAAATGTCCACAGTGCTGAAATGAAGTATGTGATGTGATAACAACAATAAAAATGTTGATATTTTTAAGTTTCTTCTTTGAAATAATTTGTGAAGCACATACATTCTCGTTAAAACATCTGAATTTTACTTTCATTTTCATAAAACTCTATAATTTTCATGAAAAGTGTACCTCTGTGTCAAAGAGTTTTAATTTTTGAAAATTTTAACCACTGGTAGAGATTTTTATAAACTATACTACATGTATAGAATTTTATGGCCAACTTAAAATTTAAATTTATGAAATAATCCTACTAATACAAAGACTTTCTTAATGGTTTCTTCTTGATCTCCTTTCTCTAAGAATATTCAATTCACTCAATGATAATCTATTTATCATTTTGATAGATACATGAATCAATACTGTGTGACTTAGTACATATGGCTTGCTACATATTCCTTCATTGGGATAATGTCACTATATAAGTATGTTGTCTCATGCACACATATTTCAGTAAGGCAAATACTAGAAATGGAGTTATTCATTATTGTTAAGAAAAGAAAACATACAATAAAATGGGGATAATCTTGAGAGAAAATTAAGGGGAGAGAAGATTCAGAGAAAAATCAGAGAGTAACTGTAGATGAAATACATTCAAAAGTATGGTCAGGAATACTAAAAGAATGACTATATCTACAAAACAAGCCTGCATCCCAGTCTCAGGGAACATTGTGGACTGGGTGGCATAAAGCTTGTCAAAGCTATATGATTTGGGTTTTGCTGTAAGATTGTATCCTAGTAGTCAGAAAATAGACCCCTGAGTTCTAATCAATAGAGTTGGCCAAAGTAAGCATGAACTGAAGAAAAAGACAACAAAAATACATATGATAGACGGAGGGAGCTCAACCCTACACAAAGAACTGCAGGCAACTAAGTAATGCTGAGAATAGAAGGCATGGTCTTCTCCAGGAAAGAGCACACCAATTATTTATCTAATAACAAACAGACATTTTTGTAAACATATTTATATGTAATATGTACTGTATGGGTTATATTTATGAACATATATACAGAGATATACATGTATGCATACAATAAAAATAGCATGAATTTAACAAAGAGCAAGTAGAGAGTTTAGAGAGATCAAAGGGAAGGGATAAATGTACTTAGAATCTCAAAATTAAAAAACACATTAAAAATCAAATGTAGGTTATTTCAAATATCGTAGTGTAGTCTGCAATGCGCAATAATTTGACAAAAATAGATTTTTACTGACATATAGAAGACACAGTTAATATCAGCAAAACATATTATAACGAATGATTCCATCAATTCTTACCAACTTAAATAAATGGTTCTAAAGAAACTGAAGATGTACTACCTTGACACACTCAAGGCTCTCTGCAGTTTTTACTTATTTTAACTAACTCCTGGAAAATTGATAACAATGGGCAATGATAAACATTATTGATGACAATAATAGAACAGAGTGCTTCTCTATTCACTGGAAACTGGTCTTCGTTTGTGTGAAATATGCAAGGATTCTGATTTATATGATTTAATTTGGAATAAGTCATAGTCATTGTTTGCACGTAAAATTTACTGTTGCAGTTGAGACTTTTTTCCTCCTTTGTTAATGGTATAGTTCAGCAGAAATTTAACCATTGTACATGTTTCATGTAATTCTACCTAGTGAGTGAAAGCAATAAGAGTCAACTTAGTACATCACCTCATAACAGAACAGCACACAGGAAAGCAAAAGGCTCTGTGTTGGGATGAGTTCTTATCTTAAAAATGGAAAATCTTTTGTTACAATTACCCTTTGCAGATAAAGTTTAACCAAAGTTTTCATAGCTTTGAGAGAGTAAGCCCACTGTGCTGTGGGGGTCAGCTGTGCAGGGCAAATAGGATGCCAAATGTAGCATCCCTGTTCCTGAGACTCATTTGAGAAGGCCTTTTCACTGGTAACATTTGCATGATAAATTTATGGCCTCTAGCTTTACCAGCTTGATTGAACACATTGCATTTTGCTAAGAACAGCATGTCAGCTAGCACAGTCAGCATCCACATACATCTGGGAAATCTGCAACTGTTAGAATCGGGCTGTGAGATTGAAGGCAAGAAAAATCTCTATTGGCTGTCACATAGACGCTTCCTCATGTAGCTCCCTTGCAGGTGATGGAAGAAAAACATTGGTAATATTCAAAATAATCTTTTGCATATTACTTTTTATTTACTTTTATCCTAATAGTCAAGAGAGGTGTTAAGAAAGACATGTAAATATGAAAAATGCACAAGAAATAAAAAAAATTATCTAAAAGTAAGTCAAGTAAATCTTCTGAATGTTAGATTTTTACTACTTGACAATGGTGTATTTCATATAAAGATATCTAGGTCCTCTGGCACCTGCAAGAAAGCCTTAAGGATAAGTGAATAAAAATTTGGATAAATGAGTAATCTCCATCCATGTTTGAGAAGTTTAAATATTTGTCTGCAGAAATATCTATTTGAAAATTAAATTATTTTATTAATCATATCATTTATATAAAATATTTGTCTTTAAGTATTTACAAAATGGTCATCTGGTCTATAATTTTGAATTTTGCACAGTCTAAACTTCATAGAGATGAAGTTTTTTAAAAATATAGACCCAATTTTCACTATGACTGGAAATTGGAACAAAACTTGTTAAACAAATAAAAGAAGATTACATAATAAAGCTAACAGTCAAGAATTGCTTGCCTTTTAAGCTTTTCTATTAAGGAGCACATAAAATAGCCTTTCTACAGATCTCTAAGTAATCATGGATAGATATTTAATATATTTATATTGCTGTCATGACACTAATTATTTTGTTAGAAACTTGATTGTGCCCATAGGAAGCCATTTCCCTTTTATTTCCTAAAACCAATGACTTGTAATATTTTAAAGGCAATGGGCTTGTGTAGCAGAAAGTGTTTAGAAGGTGGAAAGACAGAGATATGGCAAACCTGAGAGAGGCATAGTATGAGTCATTAGTTTGGAATTTCAAGTTGCAGGTGTGGCACCATCTCTTACATAATCAAATCATAACCATGTGAACATGGTTTGTACATAAAGATTTTTATTTTATTAAATTATAGTTTGGTATTTTATGCTAGCTTATTCAAAATAATTGTATATTGTTTGGGGGACTGCAGTGCTAATTTAACAGCAAGTCTTAACCATTTACTTCCTCTGTATCACTACCCATTTCAAAGCACCCAGAATTTAAAAATGTGTCTCCTGTGTGCTTATGTATACACTTGGTAAGTGATTTATACATAAAAAGCTAATTTCTCTTTCCTATGATTATATTTCCCTCAAGGTGACAACCCATGAAAATACATTGCACAGAAGATTCTTAAAAGACAAATATTATAAATGAATAAGGAGGCTATATGCCATTGATATTGTCAATGTTAGATTAAAATTTTGATGAAATTATTCTGATAAAAGGGAAATTGCTAGATAATCAAGATGGGCCAATAAATTGCATGAATCAGCATTAATATTTAGAGATATTCAAAACTAGCATAGTTTTGTAGACAACAAGAATAATTGTGCTAGGTACCCAAATGATGAGCAAAATGTAAACAGGATGCCGAAACCAGAGATTAAGCCCAAACTGAACTTGTGATTCTTTGATTCTGGAAAATGTATCTGTTGTAGCTTTGTTCTCTCCATCCCCAATGCTGACTATATAAGTCAAATGAATGGCCAGGCCAGCACTGGAGACTTGCCATGCCACTTCTGACTCCTTAAGTGGAATGTAATGTTTAATATTAACCTTACAATATATGATCTTTCAAACTCTGCATGTTGGAGTAACTTGTTAGGTCCTTTTCATGTTATTGAAGAAGCAGTCAGTTTTAAAGTCTTTAAGGAACTAGGAACAAAGAGAAAGGAAGCTTGTCTTACTAGAAGAGTACTCTTCAAAGTTCACATGGACTTTCCCTCAATGTACTGAGCTAGCATGAAAATTTGAGAGAATAAAGTGCAATAACAAA
Source organism: Microtus ochrogaster (assembly GCF_000317375.1). Taxonomy (NCBI): domain Eukaryota; kingdom Metazoa; phylum Chordata; class Mammalia; order Rodentia; family Cricetidae; genus Microtus; species Microtus ochrogaster. Next base: position 40,287,011 of record NC_022027.1, on the reverse strand, counting down.
ACTTGCTTTTCTAGAGCAAAAAAATAATCTTGAAGTGGTAAATATTCCACATTTTAATGAGTATTATTATTATTAGCTCCACTGAAAAATACTTACAGCGTTTGGTAACATGAAATATATAAGTACCACATCTAGAAATTAAAGCCAGATACTTGGTTTCGGCATCCAATGTCATAAACTGTCATGTGTTTTGGCCCCTCTTTCACTGATTTCTTATTGATTATCAATACTGTTATCTATACTTAACATTTATAAGCAGATTAAGTGTTTACAGAATATGAGAAAAATATATTACTATTTTTATGACATTACAAACTTATAAAGTAATACAGAAACAATGATTGTAATATGAATGTCTTCAAGTCAATGACCAGGAAATCTTGGACATGTCCAGTCTCCTGTGAAAAGGAATATAAGTCAAGACAGAACATCTGCAGAAAAGTTATTTATTGTTTTGTTTAAAGGCTGGCAGAAATAAGAATTTGTGTTTTGGGGGAAAAAAATAAAATATATCATTATAATAATGTATACTTCCTTGACTTCCTTTGTAAAATAATTGAATCAAATCATATAGTTCTTATCTACAGGGCTGCTAATCTTTGAAACAATAATCTTAAAAACATTTCAAAAATAGTTAAACATGAATAGTCAGCAACATTAGTGCATAGACTCTATTGTTCCAAAATAGGAAAGAAACAATCTTTTCTACCACCTTGCCTGGTACATTTTCATTTGTTTGTGAAAGACAAGGTCTCAATATATAGCCCATGGTGGCCTGGATGACATGAGCCTGGATGAGACCTGGCTTTCCTATTTACATTTAAAAAATGAAAGAAGAGTTCAGAAACTATATACATGTGTATGTAGAAATTTTAGGAAGCCACTACTATACTGGATTTACAGATCTTATTTCAAATTGTCTATTGTTTTAGTTATCCATCCCTTTATACACGCAATTATGCTGCCCATTCATCTCCACCACTTTACCCCTTTCTATTCTTTTATTCCCCTTTTAGAACTACACACCTTCCTTCCTACTTTTGTTACCTCTCCCATGGCCTTTTACCAATTTTTTCACATCTGTGGATATTTCAGAAAAAAAACATACACATGTGAGGATTCAAAGCTAGCATAAATAAATGAGTGAAAACATTCTGGTCTTAATTACCTCATTAGTAATTACTGTTTCTAACTAACTTTGAATTTAATAATTTTATTCTTCTTCTGAGCTGAATAGTATATTGTAGGATATGTATTCCTTTAATATAGCTGTTTTATTTGTTATATATAGTTGCAACTTTTTAGGCTGTTGTCGATACTCTTTGTTACATATAGAGCTTGTTGGTAAAACACTATTAATAAAAATATTTTGAATCATAGAAAAGACAGAAATCAAGGTGTTACCTACCCACCTAGAAACATCATTCCAAAAAAATCTATCTTTTACAACACTGGGGGATGCTAATCACATTACTAAAAGAGAAAAGTAATAAACCTGTTATCCATCTGTGAACCCTGTAAGCTAACATGTCCAGTCATATAATACTTGCTCACTAGTTCATTAGTGGTACAGGTGTTGTGGAAATAATAATTTTCTGGATGTATAAAAGACCCACTCAACAAGTTGAAATCTGTATCTGTCAGTGTGATTGGAGCCATGGACCTGTATCTAAACAGGATAAATACCTATAGGAGAGCCTAATATTATTATTCTGCTAAATTAAACTGACTCCTAGTAACTTCATGCTATACACATAGATTAGTGGGTTTCTCAGCCTTCATATTTCATATCACAAAACCTTATACTTCAAATAGATGGCAATAAACCCATAGGTTAACAAATAGACCTACAAGTGGCCATGATCTAAGAGAATAAAATATTGTAGAATTCTCTTCTCTAAATTGGACATCCACATAAAACTCCCTTCTCTTAAGGCTTAAGGATAATTATGGGGCTGAAAGGAAATATATTGTAAGAATGTGAGGTCATGTGTGACTTCAAGGAAACATTGTGTTTGTTACTGTCTTTTCTTTGTTGTTGCTGTTGTTGACACATCAGGGAAATTGCACATATCAAATCCCAGCACATGAGTCAACACACACAAGACAAATGTAAGCTTCACCAGACCCAATCCTAGCACACAGAAAGCAAATAGGCACAAAATCTAACCCCTAAATAAGAAATTGTTAGCTATTGATTGCTAATTGGTGCCATGGGAACTCCTTCAGACATTTAAGATACTTGCCCACTTTGGGCATAATCACATGTACTATTTATACAGATGTAAAACCATGCATGGCCTCTTAGTTGCTGGATTCGGTTCCTGCTCCCCACTCATGCGGAGGATTGCTGATATGTGAGTCTACCTCTAAATAAAAACACCTTTATTATTCTCCATTCTGTGCTAGTATTGAATTATTTTATTATATTCAATAACAGAGTGGCACTGAATGGTCTGTCAGATACTCTAGGCCTTAGCCAAAGTTGGTTGTTCCAATATTGTAAATGATTGCCCAGGTAGCTGGTTGTCTCTGTCATTTCTTTCATCTTTTGGAGGTTGCTTGATGTGCTTCCTGTTTAATAAAGTGTTAATATTACCCCTCTCAGGTCTTTGATGGGATTGAAGACTAGACAGTTGTAGTTACTTTCCTCTCATGATTTATCCAAGCTATTTCTAATACAAAACCCAGACTCGTTAGGATTGGATAACTATTAAAACATTTAGCATATGACTCTTGTTTGATATTGTTTCTGCTGGCTATGATTCTAATTTTTATAGTTGATATATGTTATTATTGTATATAGTTTTGTATTGGGCTTAGAACTCTTTTATTTAGACAAAAGGGGAAAGTGCTGTGGGAACTCTTTCAACCAAAAGCCTTTAAGATACTGGCCCACTTTGGGCATGGTCACATGTACTATATAAACAGATGTAGAAGCATGCACAGCACTTTTACTGCTGTATTCGGTTCCTGTTCCAGACTCATGTAGAGGACTGCTGATCTACGAGTCTACCTCTAAATAAAAAGCTTTACTATACTCCATTTTGGACTTAAGTGGGACTATTTTATTATATTCAACAACAAATTCAAGCGGTAAATTCATTTTTCTTTAAAGGGTTCAGCCCATGTGTTGATTTGCTCAAATATAAGGTTATGAATCCAGGATTATATGAATAGTTCCAATTAATTTGATGGATTAGGAAAAATAAAGATACAAAGTTGAGTGGATTGAAAAAGAAGTTTGGAGATTGATCTGGGATGAGTTGAGGAGGCCTTGAATTCCAAATTACCAGTATTTGATTACCAAATAACTATCAAAATTTAGAAGAAAATAGGTTTTAAAATTCCATAAAATTTAGGTTGCTTTTTATTTATTCTGTATCCATTCATTTTAAATGTTGAGTTTGTATTTTGTTCTGTCCTATATCTGTGGTCTGCCTAGTTTCAAGTTTTGGCAGTCCAGCCCAGGCAGTGTCAAGGGTGGGTTCCACCTTAAGGAGTAGGCATTAAATTCAATAAGATATTGGTTGGTTAATCTCATAAGGTATGTGCCACTATTGCACAAGTGAACCATGCAGGCAGATCACCAAATAAATTGGGCAATTAGTGGAGTAGTAAAGGGAGGTATTGATCTTTACATTCTTGTTTGGTAGTTATAATATTTCAGTACCAATTGTTTCCTACTAAAGATTTTCTTGCTTCTTCAAAAATATTGTGATTTAATATTAATTAATTTATTTATAATTTTCACACAAATAATATAAATCTTATCCATTCAACATGTAGGCTCCTAGTATCTGCTATGACTCTTAAAGATGAACTAAAAGTTATTACATGATAGTTTCTGGTGTGAGGTTGTAAGAGACAGATGTCTTCTATTTGTTGCCTTTTACAGAATTTGCTCTTATGACCTAATACACACAGGAGGAAAACACGTATGTTCCTTAACTATATATATAGCTATGACCCAAGGTTGTGTCATTCATCAGATTCAGGAGTGAGTCATTATGGAAATGAAACTCCCAGACCTTTTTTCATGTCCTCAGGTTTCCTCTCTGACATAGAAATAAGGCTTCATACTAAGAAATCCTTAAAATAAGAATTTATGAGTAAGATAAATTATGTTATGTCTCTAGATATCAATATAATAACTTACAAGACAGGGGCATTTAATAAAAATAGGTAAATGCCAAATACTTCAGAAAAACTAAAGCTGTGGATTTTGGAGCACAACCTACAATCAACACTTTATGAAACATGCATGTTTATTAAACCATATTCTTTATTTATCATTTACTTTCAGATAAGTATAGCTGTGACCCTTCAACAACAAGAAAGAAAAATCTTTTTGGAGCAGATGGAGATCTGTACAGGCAACCACATGTGATCAAAATGCAGAGAACAAGTGATTAAGAGTTAATGCTGTGGGACAATCACTCTATATGTTCTGAAAATGTTTATTACCATTGGTTGATGAAGAAGCCATTTTTGCCTATAACAATGTGGGATAGAGCCAGGTGGGAAGTCCAAGCATGAAGAAGAATGGTAGAATGAGGGAAGATTCCAGTGAGCCACCAGTGCAACAAGATATATTACAGAATCGGCAATGCCATGAAGTTATGTGGCTGTAGTAATAGGAGCGGTGGAGCTGCGTCCCCAGCATCCCGGCCGCAACCCGGCTGCCTGGCTAGCTTATGCCCCGAAATAATTACATGGACACTGTATTCATTTAATCACTGCTTGGCCCATTTCTATCTAGCCTCTTTCAGACTAACTCTTGCACCTGGACTAGCCCATCTCTAATAATCTGCTGTAGCCCACAAGGTGGCTTACCAGGGAGATTCTAGCCTATGTCCATCCTGGGTCGGAGCTTCATCGCATGCGTGTCAGAGAGCGTCTGCCCAGGAAAGGGGAGCATGGCATCTCTGCTCCAGAGCAGAGCTGTCGAGACTGAGCTCACTTCCTCTTCCTCCCAGCATTCTGCTCTGTTTACTCCTCCCACCTATGTTTTAACCTATCAGGGCAAGCAGCTTCTTTATTTAATTAACCAATGACCTTCCTCCATCATGTGGTAAAATATAAATGAATAGAAATGGATAGATTTAAGTTGTAAGAACTAGTTAGTAATAAGCCTGAGCACTAGGTCAAATAGTATGTGATTAAATATCTTAATGACCATTTTAGAAGCTACTGTAGTGCTGGGGGGGTGGGGAAAGAAAAGCCTCCATTTACATACCCAGTCCCAACTAATCTATTGACCACATAACTGCTATATCTGAGAGTTTGGACATATTATGGAACAGGAGGCAGAAAGACAATAAGAGCCAAAGGAACAGAATGGCTTTTTTATGACTGCATTTTCTAGAAATGTCAGAGAAGCTAAAATCTCACAAGGTGGCTTCTAAACAAGACCTGATCAAAATGACAATAGTCCTGATTGAAAAACAATAGTCTATTAAAATCTTCCATTTGCACTGAATATTTAAAACATCATAGTTTTTCTTTCTCTTGATATTCTTCTTTAAAACATATTCTGCATTGATATAATATTAAAATAGGACAAAGGAAAATTTATTATGAGCATTTATGTTTATGTTGGTATTTCTCACATTAGAGAGGATTAAAAAATATAAATTTTAAAATATAATAGCAACTGACAGTATTAATATAGAAGAAGTACCAAAGATTCATTTGCTTTTTCATATTCAAGGGACAGAACAAATAACTTGAAATATTCATAAATTCTAGTAGTAAAATGTTCTACAAGGAAACTTCAGGGGTTTTATTTTGCAAGGGCTTGTTTATGGTTGGCAAATATGTCATATGCTCTTATGAATATTCAAAGCATCATGAGATCTAGGTCTAAGATTGTATTATTCTGCTGATTTTGTCACATTGGTTTTCAAAAAGCAGACTTCTGAGGATAGAAATGCAGGCAGAAACTTGCATTTGTAGAGTTTCTGGCTAGAGAAGAACGAACAGTTGAGAACTGCAGGATCTGAGAGAGAGGAGGCACCAAGCAGCATGATAATCATGAAGAACTGGGATTATTCTAGGACAAGCTCCAGAGTCAGGATATGCTTTCAGTGTGTCTCACATTGGGGTATGCGAGGAGTTACAACTTGATATTGTCTAAGTCTTGCATTCAAGAAAAGGGGCAAAGCTTACTTCTAGAGTTTTTTTTTTTTTTTTTTGCATTCGAGGCTAGCACCTGAATGAGTGACATGTCTATGGTTCTATCACTTATATTCCATAGGTGGGAAAATATGACCTTGAATGCCCTAGAGAGAAAGTAAGGTCCTTATATTCACACACACACACACACACACACACACACACACACACACACACGAGAGAGAGAGAGAGAGACGGAGAGAAGACATACAGAAAGCAGAGAAAGAAAGACTGGAAAAGACAGAGAAAGACAAAGTGAGACTAATATAAAATCAAAATCTGACCAAACATTGTTAAGATTTTTATGAGGAAGAAGTAATCTTTCTAAATCAGGGACTGAAAGAAATGTCAAATGTATATATTTGACAAAACACATAAAGTACTTAAAAGTAAATAAAATTATTTAAATTAAGCAAGATTAAATAAAGAAACATGATATGATCCTTACTCTAGTCAGTTGTGTACAAAATGACAAACAATGTAAAACAGATTAAAGAAGAGTTTTCCTTTCCCAACTAGGGCTTTATTGCACTACACTACAAATTACCACTGAGATTCTGGGAACTCCTTTATCATTTCCTGGCAATGTAGGGCCAAAGCTGGGAAGTGAACACTCTTTGCATTGATTGATTTCCTGTGTATCACAACAGGCTGAAGTTCCTTTCATTATGCAGATTAATAAAATTTCAACTATACAAAATGTATACTATTCACCAAAGATTAACTAACTCTCATCTGCATATCTACTGAAAGTTTGGGTTATGAAATTCCTATAGAATTTTAATGTCAAGGTGGAAAGAATAAAACAAACACAATATGCTGTGCAGTTTTCTGTAAACAAAAATCTGTAAAGATGCTCTAAAAACTTATGTACATTGATGAATAGAGTTAATATAAAAATTTGATGCCTAAAATTTTGGATGACCTTAAGGATATGAATTTTTAGGAATTGCATAAAGTAGATTATGTATCACTGATTCATTAAAAGTATAATGGTTTCTATCTTAGAAAGTTGAAAATTAAATAACAGAAAAACATTCTTCCAAAGAAATGCTTGTGAAGAATATGTTTTACATTTAATGGTTTATTTCAAGAAATCTACCCCGTCCATAGATGCATAGACCCACAGCCAAACATTAGCTGGAGATCAGGCAATCCTGTGGAAAATAGGAGGAAAAATTTTGGGAGCCAGAGGGATCAAGGACTTCATAGAATCAATTAGCCATTCTCATAGGGGCACACAAAAACTGAACCAACAAAAAAGGAAACCTTTATGGATCTAACACAAGCCCTCTATACATATGCTATATTCGTGTAGCTTGGTCTTCTTGTGAGACTCCTAAAAGGAGGAGCAGGGGCTGTCTCTGACTCTATTACCTGCCTTTGGGACCCTTCTCCTCCTACTGGGTTGCCTCATCCAGTTTTAATAGGAGAGGAGGTGACTTGTCTTACTGCAAATTAATATGCCGTGGCTGATCTATATACAGGGAGTCTTGAACTTTCCTGAGTTATATAAAAAAAGGAGTAGTTGGAAGAAAGAAAGGATGGGGGAGGGACTGTAAGGAAAGGATGGGGTAGGGAAGAGGGGAAATTTTCAACAGACTAGGGAAAATAACAACAAAAAATTTTAAAAAAGTAATTTTTCTCTATCAATACAGAGATGAAGTGATTATAACTGATCATTAAAGACTTGATTTACAGTGCACTGTATTGAGAATGTACACTGCATTTCCCTGCAAACCAACTTTAGTGGCAAGCAAATCCCTACACAGGTCTGTTTAAACCTTTTAGTAAATTGGTCCTCCAACAAGATGATGTCTACTGTGAATCCCTGTCTAAACTTCAATGTTCCAAATCTTATAAATATATCACAGAATATTTTCAAAATTGGTGGTTATTAGAGGCTATCAAAAGATAAAAGTTAAAATATAAAATGGAACTCATATATTCAATAACAGTTCAAGTCATTTATATAACAAAATTAATCATAATAGTATATAATGATACATTGCATAATGTAATTTATTTATTTCACTGAACTAGAGATTTTCCTGAATCATGTGTTGCTTGAATAAAGCAATAATCCTCCCAACAATTCAAAATGTCATGGATTAAGTTATTTTTCAGGAAGATATGTCAAGATCAACACACACATGGAAGCACACACACACATACACATAACACTATCTGCACAGAACATCAAAAATTACTCCAGTGATGTTGCTAATATTTTAAGTAAATCTAAGATTTACTTAGCTTTCGGATGTTAAAATGAAAAAAGACATCTCTCAGCTTGCATGTATGCTTGCATGAAGTCACAAATGAAAACTATGGTGATGTAGGCAGCAAAAGCTCCCTGGGTTGTTGTTTTACCACCATTATATACCTTAATCAGCATACAACACTACAGTCTTAAGAGAACTTCAAGAATATTAAACAGACTGAAGGTATTATTGTGGTCATTCAATCTTAGGGAAAATATACCTTTGCAAATCCCTTGATATTTGAAGGAAACTGTGAGCAATGTTGCCCAGAATTGCTAGTATTTGTTAATAAGTTTACTTATAATTACTCTTTTCTGAGATGATGTTTTGTATACAGTCTATATGCTATTAAGGTAGCTAAACTTCATAAATATGAATAAAAAACTCCAGTAAAACAGAGTTTAATATCAGGTATAATATACATATTTGTAACGGTGTGAAATGGTTTTATGCAATCGTAAAGAAAATTTTCTTTTATTATAAAATATATGTGATTATTTAATGTAGATTATTAACTACAGCTTGCCTTTATCTTTAGATGCTTTTAGTATTTTATGATTATCCTAACTGTAGATCAAATCTTTTATCCTGCACAGTTCCATATTTGCTCAGTCCCAAAGAAACACACAGAGGCTTATATTCATTATAAACTGCACTATTAGCTCAGGCTTATTATTAATTAGCTATTTACAATGTAAGTTGCCTCATAATTATTATCTATGTTTAGCCAATTGGCTTTGTTTTTTTTTTCTCCGTAAAACATTTAATCTTGCTTCCTCTGTGTCTAGGTGATGGCTGTGTTTCTGCCTTTCCTCTTCCCATAGTTCTCCCAGTCTGGTGACTCTGCCTGTGCTTCCTGCCTGTCTCCTGGCCAATAAACATCTTATTAAATCAAGACAAGTGACAAATCTTTACAGTGTACAGAATCATTATCCCACAACACTTAATAATTGAAACATTAATGTCTTTTAATATTTTGTTTCATTGTAATAACCATTTTAAAAATAAAGAAGTAAAGTTTTATGACTGAACTTAATTTCATATCTGAAAACTAAAATGGATAGAGTTGAGGTTTTGCTTTATCCATTATTATTTCTGAATTTTCTTAAATTTTTGATCTTTTATCACAATAGTGAATGTTCCAAGATTAGAGTGACTTTGTTTCTTTTTAAAATAGAATGTGTCCAGAATAAAAGACAATGAGTTTTAAATAATTATGAATGACTGAAAGGGAAAGTGAAAGATACAATATTTCTTAGCAAAATTCTCTAGAAAATAAAAAATAATTAGCATTAATTAGCTATTAAAATTCCTTTATGCCTTCAACCTAAAAGCTATTAAAATTTATTGGATAACTTCAGTTTTTCTAAATATCTTTTATTTTAAAGAGGTTCATGACATCCATAACACAGCAATCTCATGGATTAGTTGTAGTTTTTGCTAATAATAATGCCCTAAATGATATGAGATCCATACTTAAAAACATTGACTTTTATACATTTCAATAAAATGGTATCATGATTGTGATTAGCTAGTTGCTGATGCTGTTTCATAGTGCAGAAACTCTGTGATTATACTGAAGCAAAAGCTCACTTAGAGGTGAGTCCAAGGAGACAAAAGAATCCATTCAAGTATCTGAATACCATGAATCAAGAGAGCACCAAAGGAGTACATTATGCTATTTTATCCAAAAATCTTTCCACACGATATTCGAAGTGATAGATTCCTAGAAGAACATATTATTCGGGCTCAAGTGTTCAACTGTGAAAATTGTTTGGCTTTGCTGAAAATAAAACTGTTTGAACATGCAACAAGATCAACGTAGTCCAGAGACTAAAGGATTTCAATTCATGTCTTGCTGTGAAAAAGTGGCGTTGCATTAGCTGGCAACTAAAGCAAATCCCTGACAATGGATTAAGAACACTTTAGGGTGCAATGTGAAAACCATTTGTAAATTTTATATTGTCTGTCTCAACAATAAATACTGGACCAGAAGATGTGTTTATCTTAACAGCTTTTTTTTGTATTCATTTTTGCAACACTGTCTAAGACTGATTCAATAATACCAGAAGCTCCTGCTTAATGCTCTGGAAATAAATTTGCCTGTTTCTCTAAGATTGGTACTTCTAGTTACTTTCCAAGCAGAAGCTATTCTGATGCTTTTACTAAATTTATGTTAGTCAGCATGGTAAATAATATGTAGGTTGTCATAAGCCACACATTGGGGCAATATTCATTGGGGTTCAGCCATGACAAAATTTGCATGCTCTAGGGTGGTAGCATAAGAATTGGAATTATTAAGCAAAAGGAACAGAGATGTAATAGAAATAAAACACAGAAACACAGAACAACACTGGGAGGGAAATTCAGTGAATACTGAACCACTCATGCTTATTTTCCACATGCTTATATATGTCACTCCAAAATGGGAGGGTGAGGAAACAGAATTCATTAACATGATATAAGGAACAGGCCAATAATTCTGCAGGCAGCTAGTCCCTGGAACCTCCTACCAATCTCCTTTGAAGGAGCAAGAAAAGCAAGGTAGAGCTGATTCACCTCAATATTCTCTATATTAATTAACCACACCCTAGGTCAAGATCTCTTGTGCATAGTCATGCCTGATGTCCACAACTTTGAAAGAGGAAAAATAAACTGAAACTCTTTGAGTCAAGGTGGAACAGGCTCACATCTCCGGGTCCTGACAGTAGGTGATCTGTAGGCTCATATTTCTATATGATGTGGCAGCCAAGCTCTCAAGCCATAGGGCCCACCTGAGGTGGTCACTGCCCCAACTAAAGGTCAGGATGTTGTTGCTCCTTTCTTTGTAATTTGGAGGATGGCTTATAGAGGTGCTGATTCAAGCCTACGTAACAGCTAGCATACACAGCAGACAGGTAGATGCGGACTTGACAAAACACCATTCACCTGATTACCTAGGAGATAGAATACTGGTGTATTTTTCCACTCAGTTGATGTGTTGATATAAAAGCTGTTTGGGGAATAAACGAGGAAAATTTTTTGGTATGTGAACTCAGGACTTCATGAGGGACCACTGAGAATCATTTAAGCCATGTGAGTTGTGTCTTTATTTCCATACCCTTCACGCCGGTCAAGAGAGAGAGTTTATGTTGGGGCCTGGTCTAGAGAAATAATTTATGGTCCTGGCTAGAACCGGGCCCCGACAGTGATCTTTATTGAAACTTTGTTAAAGTTAGCACCTCCTGACACTAAAATCATAAAATATAATTCATACAGATTGGTATCTTTCTATACCTTAAATTCTATGAGAGTTTTCATAAGTCCATTGTCTTAAGCTTAACTATCTACTTATATGTTGAATACATAAAGATTACTCAGTATGTATATCATTAAGAGAATCAATACATTTTTAATGTATTGTAGATTTTGTCCTAGTATAAGCATTTGTAAAAATCAATAAAAATCTATAAATAGTATTTTCTTTTATAAAATAGTCTCATAAATTTCTATTTAATCAACATTACCATTTTAACTTTATATAATGGAATAGTTGCTAAAACACTATTTAAGCATCTAATTTTCCAATTATCTTCCTATTCCCCGTGGCCTTCACTTATTTAAATCTAGAAGTTTCTTCACGTCTCTAACTTGCTCACTCTACACTTGTATTATTAGTTAGCACTTTTGAACCACTTAAGATATGGCCTGAATAATTCCATTCACATTTTGCATAACTATGTCAGTAAAAAGTAAATTGCATAGAAAATACTCAGTAAATTTCTTCTTCTAATTTAACAAATTGCAAAGGAAATCAGATTTAAAAGGGTTGTCATAAATTTCCATGTTGGAGTAAATTGTGTTCAGGAAGTTATCCATGACTGAAAACACAATTTTGCTAAATTTATAATAAAGGGAACAAGTGAAATACAGAAACATGCAGAATAGCAGATGGCTGCTTTATGCATCATGTTACTCATTTGGTATCTTGGTGTAGTGAAATATATTTGATTGTAAAATAATTAAAATCTACTACATTTCCATTTGGCCTATTAAACTAATACAATGACATGGATTACACAGACCTGTTTTGATAATTATTTTTCTATCTTAAAATGTTCTCATAAAAGATCAGTTAACATAAATCACAATGCAATAAACAGCTATAGAAATCACAGGAAAAAAACAGAGATATAATTGAATCAATATAAAAGAATATAAAAAATATAAAGAATATAAAGAGTTGTCATTTTCTTAAATTATAAATTCTATGTTCATCATAAAAGACTCAATAAATGATTGAATTTAACAATAATACAAATTTTAAATTTTTAATGAAAATGTCATTAAAATTTTAATTAATTAATATTATGAAAACTATATACAAATAATAATTATAATATATGCCATATCAATGACTTTGTATATATCAAATACATTCCAATTTAGTTATAAATATGCTGTACATTATATTTTACGTAAATATAACTTTTCATATCAGAAATTATATTTCTGTCCTATTTAGGAGGAATTATTGCTCATATCTTTTTGGATAAAATTTTAACGCATAGGTTAAACTATGTTAGAATTTATCCCATAATTCTTCATTATAGTATAATAGAATACATTTACAGTCTTTGGCACTCCTTGCCTTTCTTAATATTTTATGAATTGAATAATATCTCTATTTAATTTTCAATACATATTTTAAGGTAATTCTAATATCATATATAAGTTAACATAATAATATCAGAAAATAGAACACTGAAGTCTCCATTTTAAAGATTACTATGTTTTTTCATTGAGTGTTTAGTTTCAAATAGAGAAGAAAGTACTGTCATGTCTCTATGTACTTCTTTTAAATAAATGATAATAGTACAAAATTTAAGAAAAACTCATAATGCATAGAATACAAACAAATACATAAACAACAGTATTTTAGAAGAATATTTAATATTCTATTCAATACATGTATAGCATTCCAAAGAAATTTAATATTTTTCTACTCTTCTCTAAAAAGAAGAAAATGTAGCACAGATGAAGTAGAGGAGTGTGTGTGTGTGTGTGTGTGTGTGTGTGTGCGTGTGTGTTTATTGTACTGTCAAGAAATATTTTGAAAATATTACTGTGTGAGAACCTGTTACTGGATGTGCATGAGAAGTTGGAGTAACAAAATAAGGGACAGCATGATCATATTTAATTACATATCTGTATGAAATTCCCAGTAAAAAAATTAAAGAATGGAAGTAAAAGGAACAAAAAAAATAAACAAATGGCATGTATTAGTCAGAAGAGTTATTCAGAAGAAATATTGTATGAAACTTTCCTGAAACGAGAATTGCAAGTTTAAAATTAAAATTGAAATATAAATGCAGAAAGCAGATTAAAAGATAAGTAAGAATCTGGCAGCAAAAACCAGTAAGTAAAGGTAATTTTTGTCAAGCCTGCTCCTTGTAAGTCCTGACTGTGGAACTCACATGGGGCAAGAAGATAACCAGCTTGTAAGCTAAAGAGGTAAAGAGGTTTCCTTTGACCTGGATAGTGGATTACAAATACATATATACATACATACATACATACATACATACATACATACATACATACACACAGTGCATAAATAAGATTTACAAACTATGTGTGCTATTTGAGAATAGAGTTTATCTGACAAATAGTAAAATTGATCAGGCAAAACACTTAAATATCACAAATTGCCCAAACTGGCATTATTTATTGCATGCACAGACGTGCATTTCTAAGAAAATCCAAATGACTTTTTAGTGATATTGTATTAACTAAAATTTAATACACATTTGATTAGAAAATAATTTACGAATTTAAGGCAATTCATAAATGTTGAGTGAGGAATAAAATACAAAATAATATATTATTCATTGATAAATATTTGCATTCTCATAATTTGGATAATTATAGGTATTTAGAAGATAATTGATTGTTAATATACACACTCTTTCATACAGACTGTTTCTGTTTTTTCCAATCCTCACATATATTTATCAATAATGACCTATTTAATTATTCATTCTTGCCAATTTCAGTGAGAAGTATGTTATGATGCTTTAGTTTGTGTGTGATTTTTTTATATTTTTAAAAATGTTATTGTTAAGACAGTAAATATATATCATTTTATTCTTAGATGGATTGATGTGTAGCTTAATAGATTGTTCTTCTTTATTCATGAAAGCGGTTCTTTCTCTGAGGTCATCTTTTGAGATGATCCATCAAATTTTATATACCCTTATAACCTTGCTATTTTTTTTCCATTTTGATGTAGTAATAAGGACTAGTTTTATACTATTATTTCAAAAGATGCTAAAGTAAATGATGAATCTATAGTAGTGGTTCTCAATAATGGACATCAGGTAATGTAGATCTCTGTGAAAGAAAACAGATGCTATTGCTAAAAGCTCATCTCTACTAATATCTTATTCTTCTTGTGTATATGTAAAAATGTGTGTTCAGATATGTGTGTGTTTGAGTGTTCAGACTCGCAGAAGGACAGAAGTTTTATTTCTTAATTTCTCTCCACCTTATTTTATTTTCCAGGTTAATTTATCAGTAAAAGTTTTCA
>NC_022027.1:40266055-40271821 GCF_000317375.1 Microtus ochrogaster | reverse complement strand
CAATAAGGAATAACCTTCCACCTCTGGCTGTATGTACAACAAAGAGCAATACCCTGTAATATTTTGGGTGTCCCTTGAACAACCTTAATCAAAAATTTTTCTCCATAGGTTTCTGAGTTTTGAGGGGAGTGATGTGGTAAGGATATCCTATTTGGAACTGAGCCTCTTAGGCTTTGCACATTGATCGATTTTAAGTCTTTATGTTAATTACCATCTATAACAAGAAAATTTTTCTCTACTAGGGCTGAATGATGTACTAATCTGTGAGTACAGCACTGTATTCTTAGGAGTCACTTGTTTTTATGTTCCTTTAGCAAGATAATATTAGTATGTTACCCCCAGTGCCTTTGACTTTTCCACTCTCAAGTTCCGGGCCATGTTAGCAGTGCTGGTTATGGGTTCTATCTCATACAATGGGCCTATAGTAAAATAAAAAAAAATAGTTACTCCCATGATATTTGTGACAACTATTTCACCAATCTATTTTGAAAGAAAGTCTGTACGTTGGGTGTCAGAATTTATAGTTAGGTAATATTTATAATTAACTTCTCCTCAAATAAAGTGCTATGTAACTTAAGAAATAAAATTGTAGTCAGTAGGAGTGAAGCTTCTAGTTGGAAACAAGCTTGGTTTCTCCATTTTTGATGACAAAATATAAGTATGTATTCTCAAATTGGACCTCACCATGAAGTTATGGAGAGGAACTAATAATGTTGAAATTAACAAGTGATATTAGGGGGTTCTATGGGATTCCTTTGGCCAGTGACTCAATAAGATGTAAATCATTCAACTTTTGGGTATATACCCAAATGATGCTCAATAATACAAGAAGGACATGTGCTCAGCTATGTTAATTGCAGCATTGTCATAGGCAAAGCCTGGAAGCAACATCAGTGCTTCTTGATCAAAAAATGTATAAAGAAGATGTGGTACATTTACACAATGGAGTACTACACAACAGAAAAAATAATGACATCATGAAAATTGTGGGCAAATGGATGGATCTAGAAAACATCATATTGTGTGAGGTAACCCAGACCCAGAAATACAAATATAATATGTATTTACCCATAAGTGGCTTTTAGACATAAAGTAAAGTAAATCCAGCCTGCAATTAACAATCCTAGAGAACCTAGACAACAAAGAGGACCCTAAGAAAGACATACTTGAATCTAATCTAAATGGGCAGTAGAAAAGACAAGATCTCCTGAGTAAACTGGGAGCATAGGGATGATGAGAGAGGGTAGAAGCCTTGGGGAAGCAAGGGAAGGGAGCAGTGAAAAGCGTATAGCTCAATAAAAACAATAAAAAAGATGATTAGTTGGGACATTGTCTAGCAAGTTATATGGTTACTCCATTTAAATTCCTTTCTTAAGTGTATATATTTTACTGCACTGTGTCAACATAACCAATTTTCCTTATCCATTTATCAGTTGATGAATTTTAAATTAGTATCAGAAATGAATAGAGAATCAAGGAAAATAGATTAGCAAGTATCTCTTTAGTAAGATATAGAGTACTTTAAAAAATATGTTCTTACAGTGACACACTTCCTTCAACAAGACCATGCCTACTCCATCAAAGCTACTCCCCCTAATAATGGCACTCCCTCTAATATTGTGGGGATACATAATATTATGTTTACATATTGAATTTCTAGTGTAAGTACATTGGCCTAGGCTCAAAGAATGCAAATGCAATTTTCTATTACAGAGTTACTTGCTGAATCATATCATTCCATCTCTAGTCATAGTAGCTAGGAAATGTAAGCTGTCATATGTGTGTTAATCAATGAATTGAAATGAAAATGTGAATATATGTGTGTAAATATATGTCTATGTATATATGAATATTATATGTATAATATTCATTCAAATGAAAATTGACCCTAGAAATTTGTAGATACATATGAGAAACTGGAAAATATAATACTCCATTCCAGAAAGTCAAATATACATAAACACTAATATTCATTTATCATCTTCTATGTCCTTCAGTGTATGTACATTTTTCCATGTGTCTAGAGAAACAAGGGAGGGGGAATTTCATTAAACAAATTAAATATCAATTTTATTCTGTGACTTTGGAACCAAAGGTCTTTTAAGCATTTCAGACAAGGTAAGGTACCCAGGGAATCTTAGGCTCACATTGCACTTATATGCCAACAGAAAATCCACCTTCACTAGGAACCTACCTGTTGCCTTTTCTAAATGATAAATATAGTTTTAAAGAAAAAAAAGTGTGAGAAGTCAATGTTTATGAAGCTTTCCCATTCCCATGGTTCTGATGCCTTCTAAGGGTTTTCATAATTTGAATACAACTCATGCTCATTTCATTTCCACCTGCCTGTCAAATGTCAGTTTGACAGAATAAGCTATACGTGTATATTTATTTCTGTTCTTTCTGTGAAAAATGATAGAAATTTCATATGATAGTTGGTAATTGCCTAAGCTCCACAGGGACTAATAATATTCAAGGTGCTGGTTGAAGCAGAAACTTTTGGAAACAATTGCTGAAGACATTTCCCAAAGCACCACAGCTATCCTCTGAAGATGAGAAGGGAAGAGATTTATTTATTGCCCTCATCAAAAACTTCAGCTTGATGAATAAGCCACTCTGCAGAGCCTCACTCATACACAGCTTTCTTCCATGTTAGGAGCAGCCTCTGCACACTCAACCGTCTAAATTAGAGGAAAAATTAGCTCCCTCTCCTATCATCTGGTAAACAAGCCTTTTCACCCTGCAATACTGCCATCCCATGAATTAAAAGTAGCCTACATAGTCTTACCAAAGTAGCCTAAATATTCATGCTGCTTTGAAATATAAATAAAAAGCAAGATAACACAGTAAAAATCAAGTGAATATAAGTTAGAAATTTATGCCATTTCTCTCTGATTCTCAAGAATCTCCACCCTATCCTGGTTCAATGAATTTAACTATTTTAAAATGCTTTCCAACCCAATCAGTTCATTAATTAAACTTATAAATATGAGAAAAGTATTTGTTTTTCAAAGAGAGATTTGTTATTCATTTGACGTTTCTGTCTTGCTCAATGTATCTCCAAACTCTGTCCCTTTAAAACATGGAAGATGACATCAGATAAAGTACCACAATCTGTCTGGAAAGCTTATTTTTCAAGCTGCTAATAAAATAAATCAAAAACTATATTTTTTCTTAATTTCATGGTTTCTTTTCTTTGCCTTCACATATTGTAATTTAATCTTAAATTCTTCCTATATCTTCCTAAAATTTACTATCTAACCCTGTCTTCATCATACATAACATAACTCATTACTTTCTAAACTTTATATGGATACATAAATAAGAGGTATTGTATCAAACAGTTTTAAATGAGCATAGATAAGTTAACTATGCATGAAAATAACCTAGTGATCCAAAAAGATGGAAAAAAAATCAAATCAAGGTTAAACTTGTTTAATATACTCAAACCCACAACCCTCTCATAAATTGCATGAAATTTCAACTGGGTGGTGGTGAAGCACACCTTTAATCCCAGTACTTGAGAGACAGAGACAGCAGATCAGCAGATCACTGTGAGTTCAAAGCCAGCCTGGTCTAGAAGAACTATCTCCAGGACAGGTACCAAAGGACAGAGAAACTTTCTCTCAAAAGAGACAAAATCAAACAAACAAATAAACAAACAAAATTTCATAAAATTTCTGTGGCAAACTAAAGAAAAAATAAATATATGGCTGTTAACTTAAAAAGTACATAGAATATATATCTTATTTGAAAAGGGTTAATTTCTATAAATTTGCTTTTTCTCAGTCATTGTGTTGATACAAATGAAAACATTAATGTTTAAGAATAAGTGAATAAATAAATAGGATTGTTTTTGTGAGTTCTGTTCTCTAATGTAATAAACATATATACCGATGCTATTTATTTAATATGGCACCAAATATACAACTTAAAAATACTTGAGAAAATATTCAAGATGAAAATAAGCTCATCTACAGATGCTAACAATATTTATATTGTTAAAATTGACCAATGGCTTGGCTAGGTGAAGCATTGCACAGTATTGAATTCAATTCAATAATGTTTAAAGATCTTCAACTTATCCGATTTGATGATTTGCAATTAAAAAATAAAAATAAAAATTCTATTACCAAATATTTCCATTTAAAATGTGTGCATGTGTGTTTTAAAGTAAGATTAATCTAATTTCTTTGAAAATATTTTTTAAGCTACTGGAAGGAAGACAAAAGAAAAAGTAGTTTTCACAAGGGAATACTTGAGAAAACTTCAGGAAATTTTCTATTCCTAAGGCAATTTGCATAGAACATCAGATGGTGCCCTTGACAAAGATTGACATCTACAATGGTGAGTTACAGAGTGAGGAGAGAAATTCCAGTCCAATAAATCACCGGTGCCATATGGTACATTTCCAAGATTTCTGAAGGAAATAGTGTGAACTTTCGTAGCTACGAAGGAAAAAGAACAGCAGGAAATTCAGACGTGACAGTAGCATCTGCTTTTAAAGCTTGCAACATTCCTACTGTGCTGTTCAGGGAAATGCAGAGAAGTTGCTGGATACTGCCTCTGTTAAACTGCAATACTGAATCATCTTTGATATCCATATGCATACATTCTTTTCTCCTTGGTTTACATTTTAGAATATGGTTTACTCCTATCCCTTTGATACAATTTCATTTTTGGTTTGTTTGTCCATTTGTTTATTTTTTGCACCATCGTATATTGCTAAAAGGCATGTGATTAATATTCACAGAAAATAGAATTAGAATTCATGGTTAATTATTTGTAATATTTTGCTATTTCTTTCTTCTGCGTAAAATGTGTGCAGGCTTCTCTGACTCTGTCTCTGCCCCTCTCTCTCTCTCTCTATCTCTCTTTTGCTTGCTTGCTCTCTCTCTTTATCTCTCTCTCCATTGCTCTGTCTCTCTCTTTTTGTCTGTATCTCTGCCTCCTCTGCCTCTGTCTATCTATCTTTCAGTGTCCCTATTATTGTTTTGTTTTCACATGAAAATAAATTGCTACACACTTGATTTCAAACTCAATTCTCATTGCTTTGTTATATTTCTTAGCCATGTTTCTTTTCATTGGAATGTAATAGGGAATATTCAAGAAGAAGGTTATTATAAAATTTAAGATAATGAAAATATGAGATGTTTGTTAACTCTTAATTGTTATGTCAAATACATAAAAAATGTGCTTGTCATTGCTGTATATGCCTAAGAAACTTGAAGACAGGCACTAATTTTGCTTTTAAATAGTAATAAAGGACACTCTGCTCTGAGAATTTTTTTTACTATTGATAGTTGCTAGCAAAAGTGCACTATTCTAGGTTGCAATATCATTTCTTTTACCTGCACCATCACAATATAGATATTTTTCTATGATTTTACCCAAAAAAAGTTGCTGAGTTTTACACCACATTTAGATTTCTGATTTTTTTACAAATTATTTTTTCTTAAACAGTTAAGTTCATGAGCATTACTTGAACATATTACCTTTTCTCAATAAATTTCATTGTCATTTTATAAATCAAAACAAATGAACTTTCTATAATGTTCTATTTTCCATTGCGTGCCCTGTACATACAAAGTCATTTAGAATAACAACCTTAAACTCTTTGTGAATTTACCAGTTTCTTCTACCTTGTATTGTCATATTCTCAAGGATCACTCTCCAATTACAATAAAATTCGCATACATATACATATAGACAGGAAGGCATGGGAAATTTGAAAAATGAAAGGAATTAAAATATTACTATCATATA
>NC_022027.1:40257948-40263280 GCF_000317375.1 Microtus ochrogaster | reverse complement strand
ATATATATATATATCCTCCTGTTTCTATCTTTCTTAGTACTAGCAAGCACTATGAAGGGTGCTTAAAACAAAAGACATCATTAGACTGACCTAATACGGGACGCTACACACTATAATCAAGACTAATAGGCAACATGTATTCACTGCAATAGTGGGAATTGTTTATGCAGGTAAATAACTTATCTTTTGATTGAATTTGAGACCTGCTCCATAGGAGACAATTAGTGGTTAGTCGTGTAAAATAACATCCAAACAAAAGGCAAAAGTAACAATAGATGCAGTCATGCAGTAGTGGTGAATGTCTTTAATCACAGCACTCAGGAGAAAGAGGCAAATGGATCTCTTTGAGTTCAAGGCCATCCTGGTCTACTGAGTGTGTTCTAGGATATGCAGAGCAATACGGAGAAATCTGGTCAAGAAAAATCAAAGTAAAAATAAATTAAAAGCTGTAGGCTTTAAGGAAAAACCCATTGATATTGCTTTATAGTTTTATTGTCAAAATGTATTCTAGATATTTATATTCAAATTCATTGATTTGTTATACTCTTTATCTGGATTCGAGAAAATTCTTATTCATGAGTTAGTGGTAGTACAGTACTTTTAACTATACCCAAGGCAGAGAAAAAGCAATTCTGAGTGTTTGTTCATAAATGGAACAATTGTATCTATCTTCCCATCTCATAGGCAGAGTTCAGTGAATAGAATAAAAGATTTTTTTAGAAGGAATATAAGGGCCAGTAGACAGAAGTGCTATGAACATTTGACCTCTGAGCAAGAAATCTGTGCACAATAGAATTTGTGGTAGTTTTCACAATTGCACAAGTTCAACACACACACACACACACACACAGTTTTTGTAAATGAAGACTACTTTTTTGTTTCTGTCCTCCCAGACACAAATAAAAACACAGAAACTATACTAATTACAACATTGCCAGCACTGCTTGGTCAATAGCTTAGGCATATTGTTAGCTAGCTTTTATATATTAAATTAACCCACTTCTATTATTTTATATTTTACCACGAGGCTCTTGCTTCTTGGGCAGCTCCATGGCATCTGCCTCCTTCTACAGCTATATGGCATCTTCTTGACTCTGTCTACTCTCTCTACATATCTCTGTTTGGATTTCTTACCTGACTTTACTCTGCTAAGCTATTGGTCAAAATAGCTTTATTCATCAACCAATCAACGCAGTGGATATACAGAAGCAAATTCCACATGACAAGGAAAACTATTTGTACTTAGTAGAAGATAAAAACTAAATTCATAAAGATTTGGTCAGATATATTTGGGGCTTAGGGGAACTGAAACATGGATATGACCAAGATACATTGGATATATTTATGAAATTTTAAAAGATGGAGACAGAGGATGACAAGGCAAGTGAAAAAATGTAACCATACTAATGCTTTTATAACTAAAACACTGATCAACAAATACTCTCCTGTGATTTGAAGCACTTATGTTTGTAGGAGAGCTATACCCTCCAGGGTCAAGGACTCCTAAACCTAATTGTTATCACTGTAGAATTGCAATTAAATTCTATCAACATCTTATAAGGAACATCCATGTTATAGCAGCTCTCATTGTCATATCTACATGAAATTGTTTGATTTTCAAAGACAATGCTATCTAGCTAGGTTTGAATCCATCCTTTAACTGAAAAATCATTCAAAAAATGTACATGCTACTGAACTCTGTTGACATTTTGGTTTCAAATTGCTTTTCAAGTGACCATCAAATCAGCAGTATGAAAATGCTTTAAGTTTATCCTCTTTAGCTTTTTGTCATTTCACCCACCTAAGTCATCTGCCATATATATATATATATATATGTATATATGTATATATGTATATATATCCATTAATTTGTCAACTCTGAAACAATCCTATGTATTTGTATTGAACTCAGTTATATACTTGCTTTTTGTTTTCATATAAATTTATAAGTTTTATATATGTATATATACTTTTTATATAAAATTATTTTGCATATAGAAACTTCTTATCTATCAATTACCAATTATTCCTTCATCTGCCTCAACATATAACTGAATATCATTGAATTCTATCAGAATGATTGTAAGGATGTCTAATCATGTAGAACAAAAATAGATTCTGAAAACTTTCAGCATGTGTCTACCTAGACAATTGTGTTTGAAATATTTGTAAATCTAATTAAATATTAAGAAATTATAAGTTACTTTGTTTTAATATTTGTTTTCTTTTAAAGTATTGTGCATATGTTTGTGTGTGTTTCGTGCGTGAATATTTTCCCTTAGAGTGTACAAACCTTATGTAAAAATAGATATTTCAGTAATTATTATGTAATCTTACGTTTAAGTTATAAATTAATCGGAATTACAAGCATAAGGGACTTATAATCAAAGTAATGAGGCTGTTATTTAACATTTTTCAGTATGCTAGAAGTTCGGAAATTTGTGTGTGTGTGCACGCATTTATATTTGTTTCATATACTTATATAATTGTTTTAGTACTCTGTAAACACATGACCTTTTCACTGTACTGGGAAGTAATTGTGTGTTGGTATTTCAGTACTTTTAAAGAACTCAGGTAATTAAGTTTCTTCATCAACTATATTCAGACAGCTAATCTTTTGTGTGAAATATCCTTACATGTCCACTTTCTAAAGGAATGGAGTCTATTGTAGGAGAAAGATCATGTTCATCAGATGAGTATGATTAGCTTACTCTGTTCTCATTTTTCTTAACAACAGAATACACCAGGCCTTCTTTCTCCAGGCAATAATTATTTCATTTAGGATTTCAGATATGCAAATAATATTAAGCTCTTTTATGATGTTCTTTATTACTAAATAGAGCAGAAGGGAGTCCTGTGACTTCATTTTCTTTTCCAAATAAAAGACCAAATTCCTCTAAAGATGTGTCTAGCTCTCGTCTGAAGTACAAACAGCCAATTGAGACCTCACACAAATGCCCCATTTACTGGAGTTTAATAAATGTGTTTTAGAGCCACTGAAAAGGGAACTTTCATCAATCATAGCAGCTTTCCTAGCAATGGTTGAAATATATCAATTATGATTTTAGTTATTTCTACTCAGTCAGGGAAGCAGGATTCATTGGCCAAAACAGCAGCTATTCTAGCCAGCCAGCCAAGATGTGGGAAGAGATAACAGGAGTGTGCAGGGAAACAGAATGATCTAAGCCATATGCTTTAATGTGAAAGCCTTGAAACTGATTGCGCAGGAAATGAAGCATAAGTGGCATCTCAGACGTGTGAAAAGAATGCTTCTCCCCTGCCAGCTTCCTGCATGTGAGGATCAGTGTTTTCAGAGACTCTCAGTCGAGACATCCTGTCCAGATGTGATTAAAATAAGTCAAGTATGACAAATATTTTTAAGATAAAAGTGCTTTTGCAATAGTCCATTTCTTTTTAATGAGAAAAGTATATTTTTTATTAACTTGGTGCTAAAGATTTGAGTAACAACAAAAAACAATGGGAAAGTGATTTTTTTGTGACTTATCCTCAGAGTGCATTTGGTCAGCTAAAAAGGAAAGAATCAGGGTATAAAAGTCTTTTCATGACTATCAAGCCAAGAACTTTGTATTTGTAGTCAACAGTTGAATCAATTCTTTCAACTTAATAGAAAATGAATCATTTTGGTTTTTTGTTTGTTTTGTTTTGGGTTTTATTTTGTTTTGCTTTGCTTTGATTTCAAGCTAAGATATGACAATTTACCTACAGCAGTAAAGGGACCATACTAACTCATTTTACTATATGTTCAATAAAGTCTCCAGTGATACAATAACTCTGGTTACACTCAGACACAAAACCCTAAACTGAGCTTGTTTTTCACAGAGTTACTAATATTTACCAATTTAGACAGAACCTCTATTTACAACATAGATTTTTGTTTTTAACATTGAACTTTTGGTTTAGTAATAATTTCAAAATAAAAAAAATGTGAGTTTCACTCTGTTAAAAACTTGATTATTATGAATATGCCTAAAATTGTGAATCTTTAAGATGTTAGTTATTTATTAGAACATGTATTTGTATTGTGATCAAAGTGAGTGTTATATATGTAAAAATAAAATTATTTGATTTTTTCTCCTTGACATATAATTATGAAGAACAAGTATGTACCTAGTTAAATACTTATCTGTAGAAAATACTTTTAGACTAGAAAATACATTTATGTACCTAGTAAAATACTATTTATTTATAATGTGACATATACAAACCTATAAATTAAAATCATCTTCTTGAGATCAAAGATACTTACAAAAATTCTATGTGATGGCTATCCTTGACTGTCAGCTTGAATATATTTGAAGTTGCTTTTAAGTTGGCAGACTTTTAAGGGTCCTTTTTCCTAGCTAAATCATTTGAAGTATGAAGAATGACTCATAACCAGATCTTTTGAATACAAATCTTTAATCTGTGCCATACCTTCTGGTGAGAACCTGTAAAAAGGATATGAAAGAAGGACCCTTTTACTCTTGACCTTCTTATTGCTACATTTGCCTGTAAGTTCATTACTTCACTGACATTAGAGCCTATTTCTTTGGGGTTCTGGATTCCACTGAAGAACAGCTAAAACATCTAGCTTCATTAGACTAAACAACTACTGAATTCTTAGACCTTCTATTTGTTGAAATCATGTCAAAACAACAATCGTACAACCTGTAAACCATCTAATGTATGCTATATACATACATAGGTATAGTTATTTGTATATATATATATATATGTGTGTGTGTGTGTGTGTGTGTGTATACCTGAATAGCACATATGCAGGATATATATATATACACACACACACATTGATACACACACATACATGTGTGGGTGGAGAGAGAGAGAGAAAGAGAAAAAGAGAGAGAGAGAAAGATAGCATTTTGAAATGATGGTATATCCCATATATGTTAGCAATTAGTTAAATAATTTTCATTTCAAACAATTGCTAAAAACAAAAGGTGAAGAAATAAATCTCCATTTCCACCAGTATTTATATTCTGCTGTTTGCTTATGTATGTAGAGAGAGAGTTGTGCTATTCTAAGAACAATTTTTCTATTTTCTGTTGTGATTTTTTATATCTTTGAAAAGTTTAGATTATTTTTACTGTAAATACAATGAAATATATTTCTAATGATAGCCTAGATGATTTCAACTTTTTGAACACTTTTATACCTTTTTAGATTCATTTTCAGTGCCACCCTCTATTAACGATTCCAGCCAAACTTTACTCATATTTTTATTCATTTTTGTTGTTGTTTGGTTGTTTTCCTTGTTTTTTCATTTTTAACTAACATAATTTTTTATTAATTCTTTGGAAATCTAACATCA
>NC_022027.1:40247877-40257648 GCF_000317375.1 Microtus ochrogaster | reverse complement strand
ACCCTCCCACAGAATATATTCAGGCAAAATAGCAGCGCACATCAAATCAATCATTTAATTAATACTAAAAGTAAATAAAAATAAGGATATTGATAAAAACAAACAAAACAAAGTATAAAAAAAACAAAGGAAAGCAGACCAAAAAAAAAATGCACTTTGCTCTTCATGTGTCTCTATGTAATTTTATTGCATATTTATTAAGACACCTCAGCTTTCCTTTTCATGACCATCCTAATTCATGTTACTTAGAAATGGTATGAGGATGTAGGTTTTCCTTTCTTCCCACCTCTTCCAACATATTTTTAAAATAAGTTTTTACAACAGCCATGTTAAATCTATAAACTATTATCACAATTGTAGTTTTTGGTTGCAATTACTTGGTAGTTAATAATATTTACTAGATTTTTTATATGGCAGTTGGACATTTTTACAAGTTCTTTTGAAAAGTATTTGCTAAAGATGTATGCTTCAATCTACTCAAGAGTAAAAATGAGAATAGAAAAAGCAGTAGAATAATTTAGAGACAGATTGTAGCGTTGGTCATTGGCAGCTAGCATACTATAGATTAAGTCTGCACTTATCACATGCCATGTTCTGGAAGTTTTCACTATTTTTGAAAACATGTCATGATTGTTATATAGTTTTAAAAACTAGGCTGCTATATTATTATTATTTCAAATTATATGTTGAAGTCCCCAGGTAATAAAGTTTGTTTCACTACCACTGACCTCCAAGAGGTTTTCAGAAAATATAGAATTCCAGAAGATAAAGAACTATATTAAATATATAAATTTATTTTTATTATAATTATATAAAATATCCCCATCCTTTCTTCCCTCTAACCTCTGATATAAACCACTTGCGCTCTCTCTCTCTCTCTCTCTCTCTCTCTCTCTCTCTCTCTCTCTCAAATTCAAGGCATTCATATATACATATATGTATATATGTGTGTATTCCTAAATACATAAATTCAACTTAATCTACCCTTATAATAGTGAAAAAATGAAAATAAAATTTATTCTCTGGCAATGT
Organism: Microtus ochrogaster; assembly: GCF_000317375.1. Lineage (NCBI taxonomy): Eukaryota > Metazoa > Chordata > Mammalia > Rodentia > Cricetidae > Microtus > Microtus ochrogaster. The sequence continues at coordinate 40,256,616 of NC_022027.1, read as the reverse complement.
TGAAGCATGCATGGACAGCCCATATATGGCAGTTCTGTTGAAGTTGTCCATATTGGGTTTTATTATTTAATTGATAAGAATGACTGACCAGGTCCATTACTCAGTAGGGCACCAGACCTCACTACAGATAGTTGTGAGACAGATGTGGTTGCTGTGAACTGAATTCAGGAACTTTGGAAGAGCAGGCAGTGTTCTTAAGCACCACTGTTCTCATCAACATGAATGCCTACACAAAAGCTGAACGATCATGACAATACTGGATATGCTATAGGAAAGGGGGAAAGCTTGGGGATCCTCAAATTGGCATTGTAGAACTTTTGATAAGGAACATTATAAAAGATAAGTATGAAGTCTTAGTATATTTTACTCATGTTTTTATTCCAAATAAGACCTGTGTATGAAATATTCAGGGCAAAAGCAAAAAACAGACCTCAAGCAATATAATAAAAAAAAAGATATTTTCCTCCTTCAGTTTATGTGGCTCTATTATCGTGGATTGTTTCCTGTGTCTTTGGCTGCCTCTTCTAACTACATTAACTGATCCCTCTTGTACTCTTCAATTATAAATTTCAGGATGACTAACTTTAGCTCTAGTCCTTTGGGCTAACCAATCGATGTTCGTTTCTACAACTATCCACATACGATGTAATGTATACCTTAGCCTAGCTATCAACATACACATGAAAATATTATGTAATGTATACTTAGCCTTTGTATACTTAATGCTAGCATCACGTTTCTTATTTTCTACTGTTATTTCCAGTTCTGTGTTATCACTGGGATGACAAGTAAACATCTCCAAAATGGAATTAAGTGCTGTGGTATCAAAAATGTTCTTCCCCTGGATTTTTTAATCACCAACTCTCTGAAAACTCCCCTTTACTAAAAACACTTTCAATTCAGTGACTTTAGTCACCCTGGTTGATGTCTATTTTTCTGCCAAAAGATACCTCATGTATTTTCATCAACTCTGCCTCACTCTCTTAATTTCATAGTTCTGGATATCCTTGAACTGTCCCTGTATACTAGGCTGACCTCACACTGCCTCTGCTTTCTGAGTGCTGGACTTAAAGGTGTGTGCCACCACTATCCAGCCATAGAAGATCTTAATTCCTTTCTGTGACTACCTTTTAAATAGATGTAAATGATCTCTACATGTGACCTTGTGATGTCAAGAATATGTCCACATTATGAAATTTAGAGAACATTATATTATTCTTTTTTCTATACTAGACAAAAGAGGAAATCAGGTTCTTCTTAATGAAGAAACCTGTATTCACTTGATATCTCGTGAAAAATACAAAATATGGATAAAGCAAGCCATTCCTTGAGCAACTGGATAAATGCTGTCATCTTTTGCACCATGCTCCTTCTGTGTACACCTAAAGTTTAAACATGTGAATAGCATTACAGGCCCTAAGGCAGTAAACACCACTGCTTGCATGATTAGACAGGAGAATTGCAAGGCCAGCTGAAGCTACTTAACAAGATTCTGTCTGAAAAATAAAAACATTAGAAATACCTTGGACTATATATATCCCAAGGTTAGACATATTGCCTACCATGTGCAAAGATCTATATTAATTCTTCAACACTACCAAAATAAAACAAAAATACTGCCCACCTGTTCAAAATCTTCTCCACTAATTATAATAGAAGCAGGTTATACCCATGGCATAACAAACCACTTGTGTATGTATTATTATTATAAATAACTCTTTACCATTCATAGAACTCGGGTTCTATGAATTCATAGCACCCTGTAATACCACCACTCAGAACCTGAGGCAGGAGGATTGCAAGCTAGTGGTCACACTGTGCCACCTAATTAAATCCAAAGCCTTCTGAGGCTACTTGGCCATGTCTCACAATCAATCAATTTTATGGAAGCATGTTTGGGTTCATATCATGCCTCCATCACCTACCTACATGACAGTAGATAACAGCCATCTTACTCCCCAGGCTTGATGCAAACACCAAATCGTAGAACTTACATAAACCATTTAGGAACGCTTCTGTTACATAAGTTAGTAGAAGTTAATGTATCGTTCAGGTATAGAAAGATAATGTTTACCCAAGGTCAGCTGCTCAGGAAGTGATGGCTAGACTTTGCCCATGTTGGTGGACAACGTTGTACCTTCCCACACTTACATCAAATGGCTCCAGTTATTAATAAGAAATCTTCTACTGTTTTTACAAAGTACTTCTGAAACCTCTTCCAATCCAGTACTTATTACACACATTGCAACTACCTACTAATCAGTGTTTAAATTTGAGATTTTCATAGACATCGTTAATGTCTTTGATCAGATCAACCCTCTACACCCCTTCCACTCCCAGTCCCCCACCATCTATTAGATTCCAGTTCTTCCTTTCAGGAGTGCCTCTGCTGGGATCAGCCCTTCTGTGATGGTGGATATTCACCAAGTTGCTGAATGAATGCTACTGTTTCAAATGAGAGAAATCCAATTACTTTTCAGACTTTCCACACTACCTGCTACTCTTTAACCAACTGGTTATATATCTTTCAGGACCAAAGAAAATGTGTTGCTATTTTCTTACATAATATCTTCAAGTCTTAGAACATAGCTTAAAGCAAAGCAGTTTTTATTAAGTTTTCTTCATAAGTAGTCAAAAGTAAAATTAAAACAACCTGCTTTCCTTACCTTCTCCATTGGTTCCCACTGATTTCATCTACTCTTTTTTTTATAAAGTATAGCATGTAAATATATTATTACACGCTAATTTGAATGTACCATTAATTGGCTGAGGCCACAGAAACTAGAATTCAATTATCTTTTCATCCTATTATCTACAGCATAATTAGTTTTAGTAAGTAAGCCAAAAAGGCATTCTCATTGTAACTAAAGACTCCTGACATCTTCATGGTTTTCATTGTGCACAGCTTCCTAAATTATGGTGTGCATTCCTTGCTTAGCTGTATACCAATCACCAAAAGGTAATTATGATCATAAGTAAATGGTAAGCCCTACTTATATTTCCTTAGTAGAAGGTATGTTACTATGTTGTTCTAAGAGATGCTTTCTCTTATTTAAAAGTTTGGAGATACTTCAGAATTATAGTAATAAGTATATTTCCTCTGTGTTAGCCATGTTAACTCACTCCAGAGTTAATTTTTCCTAATGTGTGGGATAAGCCAATCAGCACCCGTGTCAGTAACCATCGTGCTTCCTTATGTTAACTGGTGCTGTCTTAACATAGCAAGTAGCTTTCTAAACAAATCAATGCTACATTTGTTTATGAAATAACACTGATTACACCAAGAAGCAAAAAAAAATTTTTGACTGCTTTCTATATGGAATATTTAAAACAAAGGTAAAAAGTCAAAAATAAAGAATAAAAAAGAAAAGAGATAGATTCTATATATTTCTAAAAGTTTTGATGGCAGGTTTACATTTGCTTTCTTCATTGCTTCTTTGATCTTTTGACACCAGCATATTTTCAGTCATGCATCAATATATTCTGAAGCCTGGGTGGAAACAATGTAGAGCCCCTCCAGGTAGAGCTTCTAATAACTCAACAGCAATAGGCAGTTTCTCTCTTTAATTCAGGGCCATGCTTGACCCTTATCAAGGGGAGTTCACCCCTTTATGCTTCCAATAGAAAAGCACCATGCACTGACTTTGAACTGATCTGAATGAGATAAAAGAGATTCACTTCTACAATGCATGAATATTTTAGCTATTTCTTCTTTCTGCTTCAGAATGGTACATAAAAATTGCATATTTTCATACTAATGAATTTAAGATTTAATTCTTTACTCAAGTATATAAGCAGCATTGTTTAAACTATTATTATCAATACTTCTGTTTCATTATTTATAATTGAAAAAGGCTTAAAATCTATTTAAAATACAAATATCAATTATTTAAAGACTTATTTAGACTTTTTTAATTTTAGTGGTTAATTATTTTTATTTTTTATTTTTTTGGTTTTCGAGACAGGGTTTCGCTGTGGCTTTGGAGCCTGTCCTGGAACTAAATCTGTAGACCAGGCTGGGTTAATTATTTTTATAATTTGTATAGTTGATAGTTACATTTCTTTTTTCCTTTCTTTCTTCTTATTTTTTGCTTTTATAATTACATCATTCCCACATCCCTTTCCTCCAATTCACTGCCATCATTTTCTTTCAAATTTATGTCTTTCTTTTTCATCAATTTCATTCATAGATTTTCATTACGTACATTATATATAGCATATATATTCTTAAATATACAATTGCCCATAGATAAATGTAATCTACATTTATTATGAAGGAAACTTCTACTTGACGCAGACAGTTACAATTAAAGAAAATCACAACCAATCAAACTGCTGAATTATGCATCCAAATCCCAACTCCCACATTTCCAACATAATTTCTGCACCTAAAGCTTGGGGATTATTAAGGAAAGTGTGTGTTTGGAAAGATTGTAAAAGCCAGAGGAAAAGGGTTTTGCCGTGAGATTATGTCTCCTAGTAATGTCAGGATCTACACACATATAATTTAACTAAAATAGCTCTAAAAATGACCTGAACAAGGATAATGCTGATAGAATTATCAGATAATAATAATAGATAGATAATGCTAATGGGGATGGACAAAGCCCAGAAGATTTCATTTCCACACAGAATTATAGGCAACTAAAGAATGCTGAGAGTTGGATAAATAGCCTTCCTGGGGGAATAATCCAACAAACAATTATGTAATGTCAAATGGTCAACTTAAGAACATGTATACAGTTGTCTTGATTTGCATTTCCCTGATCGCTAAGGAAGTTACACATGACCTTAAGTGTCTTTTGGCCATTTGAACTTCTTCTGTTGAGAATTCTCTGTTCATCTCAGTGCCCATTTTATAATTGGGTTGATTAGCCTCTTGCAGTCTAGTTTCTTGAGTTCTTTATATATTTTGGAGATCAGCCCTTTGTCAGTTGCGGGGTTGGTGAAGATCTTACACCTGTCAGAATGGCTAAAATCAAAAACACCAATGACAGCCTTTGCTGGAGAGGTTGTGGAGGAAGGGGTACACTCATCCATTGCTGGTGGGAATTCAAACTTGTTGCAACCACTTTGGAAAGCAGTGTTTTGGTTTCTCAGGAAATTCGGGATCAACCTACCCCTGGACCCAGCAATACCATTCTTGGGAATATACCCAAGTGATGCCCTATCATACAACAAAAGTATATGCTCAACTATGTTCATAGCAGCATTGTTTGTAAGAGCCAGAACCTGGAAACAACCGAGATGTCCTTCAATGGAAGAATGGATGAAGAAAGTATGGAATATATCCATATTAGAGTACTACTCAGCAATAAAAAACAATGACTTCTTGAATTTTGCATGCAAATGGACAGAAACAGAAAACACTATCCTGAGTGAGGTAAGCCAGACCCAAAAAGAGGAACATGGGATGTACTCACTCATATTTGGTTTCTAGCCATAAATAAAGGACAATGAGCCTATAATTCGCTATCCTAGAGAAGCTAAATAAGAAGGTGAACCCAAAGAAAAACATATAGTCATCCTCCTGGATATTAAACTTCATCAGGCGATAAAAGGAGACGAGACAGAGTCCCACATTGGAGCACCGGACAGAAACCCCAAGGTCCAAATCAGGAGCAGAAGGAGAGAGAGCATGAGCAAGGAACTCAGGACCACGAGTTGTGCACCCACACACTGAGACAATGGGGATGTTCTATCGGGAACTCACCAAGGCCAGCTGGCCTGGGTCTGAAAAAGCCTGGGATAAAACCGGACTCACTGAATATAGTGGACAATGAGAACTACTGAGAAGTCAAGAACAATGGCACTGGGTTTTGATCCTACTGCACATACTGGTTGTGGGAGCCTAGGCTGTTTGGATCTTCACCTACTTATCTTGAAAGGAAGTGGGAGGTCCTTGGACTCCCCACAGGACTGGGAACCCTGACTGATCTTTGGGCTGATGAGAGAGGGGGAGTTGATTGGGGAAGGGGGAGGGAAATGGGAGGCTGTGGCAGGGAGGAGACAGAAATCTTTAATAAATAAATAAATAATAATAAAAAAGAACATGTATACATTAAGCTTTGTAAAGATTGTGCAGGCTGTAATTTTTTCTTTTATTTCAGGTCCTATGCCCTATGTATTTCTCAGGAACATTAAATTCTCATTCAAACAAAACTTGGGCACAGCTTCAAAACTACTATAATTAACTGTGCAGAGAATGCTTCCTTGTTCAATGCAAGCAGACACTTCCTTATATGTTCTTAAGCTTACATTTTTGTACCCTTTCTTGAATAATTTATTAGGCAATTACTACTTATAGAATAGTAAAGCTAGAAAAACAATTTGCCTTCTCCAAAATATGTTCTTCACAGTTTGTGATAGTCTCTGGACTATGTTCTTTGTTTGAAGGTTACTAAGAACATATATACAAAGGACTAAGTAACGTTGACCCAACTATAACCACAGAACTCAGATGGACTCAATTGCAAGGCATGTGCCTAATGTTAGTACAGTCCTGAGTTCAAACCCCAGGATCAGAACATAAATAAATAAGAAATACAGACAGACAGAAAGTAACTGTGTGATTGAATGTTAGTGTGACATTCTCAGTACCATCATAATCCATATCAAAAATGTCCAATTCTTTCATAGTCTGCTTAGAAACCTAGTGCTATGGAAACTCCCAGGTTCACCATAGGGTGAACCAGCTAATACTCTTAACTGAGGGATATTGAGCTTGAACTGGCCATGTCCCTGTCAGGCAAGACTTCCAGTGGAATGGTTGGGACACCAACCCAGCTATAAAACCTTCAACCAACAATTTGTCCTGCTTCCAGAATGTACTACTGTAAAAGTAGATCAGAAAAAAAGTAGGAATGGTCAACCAATGTTTGTTGTTTCTTGAGACCCATGCCAGGAAAGGAAACTCACACCTGACACTGCCTGGAGGGCCAGGAACCAGAGACAGGATATCATAGAAACCTGGGATAGTAGCAAATATTACTTCCATCCCCTCCAAAGTTTTTGAAATATTTCTTAATTTTATTCTGATATACTCATAAACAGGAACCTAACATAATCATCATCAGGGAGACTTCATCAAGCATCTAATGAAAACAGGGGCAGAGACCCATGGTCAACTATTAGGAGGAGCACAGGGAATCCTGCAAAAGAGGGGGAAGTAGGATTGTAGGAGCCAGAATGATCAAGGAAACTACACACAATCACATGCACACCCAGACACAAACACACACACACACATACACACACACACACACACACACACACACACACACACACTTGCGTGCACATGCACACACCCCAAATCATGTGAACTGTTCTCATCATGTCTCACAGAGAATGAATTGACAATCAGAGAGCCTTCATGTGTAGTAATATTTCATTTGTATTTCAATAATTAGAATTTGCCTGAAGATTAGTGAGTAAGACAGTCTATTGTTCAGCCTTACAGACCAGGCTGTGGTGACACACACATTTACTGCCAGTAACCACACTAGTTTGCCATAGAAACCAAATGGTAGTGGTGCACACCTTTATTCTTAGAACTACAGAGGAATGTAAGACAGGAGGAGACACTTCTCAGTCTCAGCCTCATTCTGAGGATTCATTGAGGCAAGATTGCCATTTCAGACAGAGATAAAGGTAAGCGCCAGTGGCTGGCTGTTTTGTTGTTTTGACCTTTAGATTGAACCCCAATATCTTTCTCTAGGTTTTCATTAAACACGCTGTATTCATGAGTTCTAACAAATGGAATGAGGCTGTCTTTGAGTTTTTGCCTGCTCTTGTTGCTTTTTCCTCCTAATTGGTTCAGCCTTAATATGATGTGATGTGACTAGTGTAATTGAAACTTGTTATGGCATATAGAGTTGATATCCCTAGGAGTCCAGCTATTTTCTAAAGGGCAATGGAAGAGGAGTAGATGGGAGAGGAAATGAGGGAAAAGACTGGGAAGAGAGGAGGTTGGAGAAATTGAAGTATGAGATAATATATGAGAGAAGAATAAATAAAAATAATATATAAAGGAAACCATAATTTTATCACTTAATTTGTTATTAAAGATCTTGATGTCATGAATAATGAGATACAATTTTGTAATAGCATTTCTGGAGATTAAATTTTATATGTAATAATTAGTACTGTGGGTAATGAAATCCTTTCCATATTAGATATGTACATATCTAATATGAGACATGAATGGTTCAATTATTTTCAGTACGGTTTTATAACCATCTCTATTTTCCCTTTGAGTTGTTCTCACTTAGCTTTTCATATTTTGTGTGTGTGTGACAGTGACCTTAAAGAAACAATGAGACAAATTCTCTGCCATTTTCTCTGAGTATTTTGGAAAATTCTTTCCCTTCCTTAGCCATTTAAAAGACAAAGACTGCTGGGAATACTGCATAACCAGCCTACAGCTTTCTTGTTCTGTCTCTTTGAAAACAAAAATCATACAATCATACAATAATATTATAAAATGACTTTCAGTTATCTATGCTAGTTTCAACTTGAATTAAAAAAAACACTAACTTACACCAATTAATACACTTAATCTGTTTTCATTAAAAGCTGAAAACATACATTTGTTTTCTAATGGAACCAAAGTCATAATAGCATGGAAAAAAGTGTATGATGTTCACCAATGCTTGAGTGAGTCAGATTCATGCTAAAGTTTGTAATTCTTTTTATAAAATGGCCAGTGATTACTAATGATTATAATGGAAGTTATATTTA
>NC_022027.1:40239800-40247276 GCF_000317375.1 Microtus ochrogaster | reverse complement strand
ATAAAACATGTTTTTAGCACACTTTCAAGAGTCACATAAGAACTATGTAATTTTATATTATTTATATTACATAAGTTTATCTTGTGTTATACAAGAATCAAATAACCAAAGAAGATGGTAATGATATCATGCTTTTGAGGAAGGCGAGATGTTTTAATACAAGGGTTTTAATATGACTTACAGATTTAAGAGTTGTATTTAGTTAAGGGTTTGCCATAAATTACTACTGAGCCTCATAAAATTTCTATGAATCACAAGAAGCAATTCATATTTTTCCAGGTTGAATTTGTGCTGTTAACTTGCACTTTCCCATGTAAACTTACGATTTAACCAAATGAATAAATTAATGCTATTTATTATTTGACTCATATCATCTAGTCTTTTATCACACTTTTCTCTGGTTATCAATCTCATTCTGATCAGTACTGCCTAGCTCTGCTATTAAAGTACATGGTAGTAGTGATAAGGATATAAGTGCAACATTTGTGTAATCCCGTTATAATTAAGGATAATTTTTGTTTAAAAGTTCAGGAACTACTACATTTATTTGTAAATAGAATAAAAAACATAGGATAGTTTAGGGCAATTTTATAAAACACACAACATGAAATAAAAAGAGCTGCTGTTGATCTTTAATCAGAATTTAAACTTTTTCAGACAGTAATTCAACAAAAGTTTTGGATAAAATTTAATGAAAGACAAAATAAAAAAAGGATAGACACCGCTTATCACTTCAATAAGATGCTATAGCTAGTGCAATAAATCTTATAAAATTATGAGAACAAACAAAACTGTCATGATTCAAGAAATGTTAAGTTTATCACATATTATCATCATCTTCAATAGAATCTGCCACTACCTTGATCTGTCATCCTTTCTAGAAAGAGAAATATGTCTCTCTTTTGATGACACAAGTTGTCCATTATTAGTGTAGTGTTCTTTGGAAGACTATCTCTCCTTTCCTGGCACCATGTCCAGGCTCTAGTAATAAAATTCTATCAAGGCCAAACCAATCAGTTGAAATTATCTCCCTGGTAAATTAATTTTTGTACAATAAAAGCATAAATTAACTCACAACATGGGATTCATTTCTACCTCTTAGAAATCAAGTACCTGTCTATATTGAGACAATTAGCTTCCAGATTCCCAGGAGAACTCTGTAGTGACAGAGCTCTCTCGAAGGCCATTCAGTAAAAAGGAGCAGACATAAAAACAGTGAAATGTCCTATTTATAAAAGCTTTGTTTTGTTTTCAAATTTGTGAAATTATTTATTGCTTCTTTTTCTTGTTAAATTCCTTCATTTTGTAAATTACCTTTTTTTTATTACAGCTAGTTTCTTTCTACATAGCCAGGATTTTAGACTAAGCTAAACTTTACCAACGAGCAAAGTGTAAGGAACAGCTAACAATGCATAGATAAGTATGAAATACAAGTCAGCCATAAAAAAATGTTTAAGCAAATTAATGAGTAGTTGAAACTCATTCACAGATTTTTATTTGTTTGTTTGTTTTCTTAAGCAGAACATCAGTATATCCCAGTGGAAAACACACTATTTTAAGGAAGTCAGTTGTAAGATTATACACATTCTTCAATGTCAAAAAAATTTGTTTCATAAATAAAATATGTCATAAACTATTTTATGTGGACACAGAGATGATATAATCAGCCCTGAAGCCCAGAATATTAGGCTAATGACATGACGAACAAAGGTGTAGAAGCAGAAATACTCTAGCAGGAATAGCAGGCCTATGTGGCTAGCACAAAGGAGAGGCAACTGATATAGTAACTGCACTGAAGAGAGATGAAACAAAAGTGGATGGAAAAGTTTACTGTTTACTGCAGTCATGGGCATTTTGGTTAACCTGCCATTATTGTTTAGGTAAATGCTACTTCAGAGCATACTAAGCTCCCAATAGAAATGATGTCAATGGAAGATAATACATGGAAGCATGGTATATGTAATTTACTTAAAATATCTCTTTTCAGTTGTTAACAGATAAAGAAAAATTCTAAGGACAGAAATTTTATGAAATAGTCAATATTCAAATTATAGTTGTCTCGCATGGGTTAACATATTAACCTAAACCTCAGTTGTTTAATTTATTAATTGAGAATACAGGCCATACCATGACATAGGATATTTAAAAAAAAAGACATACAAGTTAAGTTAAAACCTGAAACAAATAAGTGTTCAGAAAATGTTTGCTATTACTTTAAATATCTGTTTATGAATTGAAAATTCATAAATTATTAATATATTTTTGTAATATATGTAAATACATTGAAAAGGAATGCATAAAAGCAAATAACAACAAAATTAAATTGCTCACAATTTCATGTCCACACATTCTTTTGACAATAAGCCATATTGAAAATTTGTTTAGAATGTTCCTAATCAAAGTGAACTGCATCCGTTCACTTAGAAATATACAAGCCATCAATTGCACTAGGAGAACAGGAAATTTCCAGTTAATGGATCATCCATAGAACTCATCAATATTAATGAAGTCCAAAAATAATGCTCTAAAGTCAGACCTGCATGTACAAGTTTGTAATTCCAGAATTCAGCAGTTTAAGGCTTGGAGATCAAAACATCAAAACTGACTGAAATTGGAGTGAGTTTTAAACAAACCTGAGAAATTTAATGACATCCTATCTTATAGTAAAAATTGAAATAAAGTAAGAGCTCACTGATAACGTTATGTGTTACAGCATTTGTCTCACATGTGTGAGGCCCAAGGTTCAATGCACTGTATTGAAGAACTATCTCCAGGTTTAGAAACACTCAGTTTTTCATGATATAAGAAAGATGAATAAAACTAATCATGTCATAAAAAGAGTGGAAGTTTACATGACAATTTGGTGCCAATTATTAAGAAGAATAATTTGATGATGGCCACTAAAGTGTTGCACGAAGAAGGTGGCCCTTTGTTTGTCCCAGCTGTCCAGCTAGCTTATACCCAAAATAACCACACAGAAATTGTCTTAGTTGAATCTCTGCCTGGCTCATTATCTCGAGCCTCCTATTGGCTAACTCTCACATCTTTATTTAACCAATTTCTACTAATCTGTATATCACCACGAGGTTGTGGTTTAGCGGGGAAGATTCAACATGTCTGATTCTGGTGGCTCCATGGCAGGTCTCTCATGCTGCTTCCTTTCAGGTCTGTCTTCTCTGCCTACCTAAGTTCTTCCCTGTGAACTAGGCCAAGGCAGGTTCTTTATTTATTATCCAATGAAAGCAACACACAAACAGAAGGAACTTCTACACCAACTAAGTACTTGTTCATACAAAATGAGTATAGGAATTATTAGACAGAAGAGACCAGGATAATACTGGTGTTTTTTGATTGTTTGTTTGTTTGTTTTGGTTTTTCAAGACAAGGTTTCTCTGTCGTGAAGGAGTCTGTCCTGGAACTAGGTCTTGTAGACCAGGCTGACCTTGAACTCACAAAGATCTGCCCATCTCTGACTCCCAAGTGCTGGGGTTAAAGGTATGTACCACCACAGCCCGGCAAGGCAATTTTTTTTTAGTCATCTTTATACCTCTGTTACAGTCTATGTATAGCACACAACTTATAGGAAAGTTTTGTTTGGTTTTATGAATCAGAGATTTCAGTTCAGAGTCACTTGTTCCCATTGGTATAGTTTTATAAGGGGTCAAAATGACATGGCTTCAAGAATTTATGATAGAGACTATTAAAATAATACTTTCCAAAAGACAGACAGTGAAAAGAATGTGTTTAGGGACAAAATTACAAAGATACATTCCTTGTGATCACTGCATACCCCAATAAGCTCCCATTTATAACCCATATATTGATGAATTAGCTCTATCATATTTCAACTCTCAATAACAGTATCAATTGGGGACTGAACCATCAACATATGAACCCATGAAGGAGAATATTTTGCATCAACCCACAAAACTGTATCACATATCAGTTTGAACTGCTCACAAATGAGATAGTCTCATAAATAAAAATTCAAAAGAAAGTGTTTATAGCATGGATAATTATACTAAATTATACATCTGGTTCTAGTTTTCAATTTTTGAAACATGTCTTAATTTTGTGAATATGATGGATGATATGCATCAGAAATTACTGCAATTGACTTTAAAGGAAAGAAACACACTTCTGAAATAAAGTATATATTGTATATAACAATAGTACATGTGATCAATTTACAGAATTTTGAATAGCAAATTTTCTTTACACTATCACTATCTATATATGTTTTTTGAATGTCCAATTCATAATTTTCAACTAGAAAACTACATTATGTAAAATTTTGGTATGTGGTAATTATAGTTTTCCAAAATAAAGAATCCCAAAATTCTAACATAAAATATTCAACCTGATTCTGGGAGTCTAATTGACTATAAAGAATCATGTTTTAGGGAACTTGAAAAATATTGACTGATATAAACCCTCTTAATTAATATTATTTGCATAAGCTGTGAATAGAAAAGTTATAAGTAATCTACAGTTTCTGAATTCTTATTTTCCAAAGGTTTGAAGCACATGTGTAATCAATGTTGATTATGAATATTTGTGAAATTCTTGAAAATGTTTTAAATCCAAATCAAAGCTGAATTTTGTCTGTCAGCACTGGCACTGTATGGTTCGTATTTGCATGACACGTAAATAAAACCCATTTGGAATAAATGATAGAACCTGTCCACCATGAGTAATTTGAAATGCTATAGTTGGAAATAATCCCCCAAATAGGTAAACAATTATAGTTGCTGAACTCAGGGCTTGGGCTTGCTCTGCCCAATGCTGTACAAGCAGAGCTTTCAATTGGGACTTCTAGATTCCCAAACAGTGACATTAGGTTTTATTATTAATTATAAATGTTTGGAAAATAGCTTATGCTTATTAATAACTAGCTCTTTCAACTTAAATTAAGTTGTATATATTATCTACTCTCTACCATGTGGCAGTACCTTTTTTTTTCAGCATGGCATGTTTATCCTGCTTCCTTGGCAGTCTGGCTGGTGACTCCACCCTCTTCATTTACATGTTTTTTTTTTCCCACTAGTCCTTCCTTGCCCCTACCTGCCTCGCTATTGGCCATTTAACTTTTTATTAAAACAACGAGAGCAACAAACATTCAGTATACAGAAAAATTGTTCCACAGCATTGCCGTGAGGTCCTCAGTGCCTGCCAGGGATCATGTCTTTTATCAGAGAAGAGGCTAGCATCTAAATGCAGAAATACACAAAGAATTCAAAACTGTAGACAGTGTGAAATAGAAACACAGCTTCATTCAGTTCAAGGGGCCCAATTGACTTTTCTGAGTAAAGTCTGTGAAACAATCTTCAATGGATTTTTATTTCACAATAACTAATGTTGTGAATATTATGGGACATTGTCAATGCCAAGAACAAATATTGATGTTCTAGCTAATATTGGTTTTCAACTTGACATACCTGGCAAGAGGGAACTTCTATTGGAGAATTGCTTCCATCAGATTGCTTAATAAGGAAGTTTGTGGAGTTTTTCATGAATGTTTATTGATGTGGCATTGCCTAGCCTACTGTGGGAAGTGTTTCTATCTCCAAAGTTGGACCCAGGGTGTATAAAAAGCTAACTGAACATATTCATGGGAGCAAGGCAATAAAACTGTGGTGCTTCATGGTTCCTGATATTAGTTTCCTGTCTTGAGTTTCTGGCTGACTTTCCTCAATTATGGTCTAGGTGAAAGAAACAGCTTGCTTTGTATGTTGATTTTGATCATGACGATTATCAAAGCAACAAAAAAAAGCAAATTAAAACAGTTGATTATTGAACGCATTTAGATTTATACTCCCGTTTATTTTCTGTACGTAAGTCTGGGTTAGTTTTGAATTGCTAAGTAGAGAGGTTTTATAGTTTCCTTTCCCTTACTGTGATGGAACACCATGAAAAATGTAACTTATAGAAAGAAGGGTTTATTTAGTGATTATGGTCCCAGAGTGTGAAGAATCTATCACCATGATAATGGAACAGCATATCAGTAGGCATGGTGACAGGCAGCAGGGCATCCATGGAGACTGGAGCAAGAAGCTGAGAGCTCACATCCTATTAATTTTAAGCAGAAAGCAAACAGCACACAAGTAGTGGCAAGAGACTTTTCAATCTCAATGCCTGTCCCCAATGATATGTAACCTCCAGCAAGGCCATACACCATCTAAAACTACTAAAATGGCCTGAAAAGTTGGAGATCATGTATTCAACCATCAGACCTATGGGACATTTTCCTTAAAACAATCGCAAAAGGTAGTTAGAGACTCCTACACAAGGAGATTGAAAGTATGTAATTATTTTGGTTAAAATAATAAAATAAAAATGTTTTATTTATAGTAACAAACTAGAATTCTACTTATATTTCTTTAAATAGATCTTATGGGTAGAGAAGATTGACTCTGTTGATTGAAAAAATATTTAAAGATAAGATGGGAGTAACTTTAAAGGAGGGAGGTAATGGTAGGGGTGGAAGAGAGAGACACAAATAATTGGAATACATTAAATACATATATGAATTTGTCGTTTAATCAATAAACAATAAATGGTTCTAAAAACAATAAAGTAATTCTTAAGCAATTGAATCTCCCTTTGTATTTTCATGGGAGAAAGAAACTACTGAAATTTTACTATTTGTTTACCTTATTTCTAAGAATATTTTATTAATACATGGGCTTTGAATATTCATATTACTCTTTTTAGATTAATTTATTTATTTTTTAAATTATATTTTACATTTCAACTACTGTTCGCCATCTCACCCCTCCTCATGCTCCATCTCACCTCCCTCTCCAGTCCACCCCATATCTATACCTCCCAACAGGTTAGGGCTCCCATGAGGAGTCAACAAAAAGTCTGGAACATTAAGTTGGGACAATACTGAGCCCCCCTCTTGCATTAATGCCGAACAAGCAACCAACATAGGGAATGAGCTCCAAAAAACTAGCTTATAAGAGAAAGGAATTACAGGATTTCCTTCGAAAAAACAAAACACAAGCTATATGAGGCACTATCTGATAAAATTCTGAAAGTCACTGTAAAATTTTAGAATTCCTGTGACTGGAATTCATTAATTAAAAGAGAAAGAAAACTGAATGAACCAAATTAGTAGTGAATATAATAAGAAATAGGTTGTGGAATCATATAATTAATTATTTAGTGGACTCTCAGTCATTTCCTTGAACATGCAGAAGTAAGGTAGAAAAAAGTTGACTTATTATAATTGATAGTACAAAATAAGGAAGTTTGGAATAGGAAAAGCTATAAGAGAAGTTTCTCTCATGCTTTTTACCAATTATAATTATTTTTAATTATATGTAATAATTTATAAATTGAAGTCCTATAGGATAATGTTTAGAATTAATGCAACATTGAGACTATGAAACTGTTAGCATTTATAAAAGACAATTTCTTCAAAGGACACAGAACATTATTATTATTATTACTATAATAATAATAATTATT
>NC_022027.1:40238923-40239537 GCF_000317375.1 Microtus ochrogaster | reverse complement strand
GTTCTGGGATTAAAGTTGTACACCACCACTGCTCAGGTAGAATAATTTTATGTTATTTAAAAGGCATATGGTAAGAAATTCATGAAATAAAATAATTGATGTATTTAATTAAATTTATCTTCACTCATTTAAAATAGTTTTAAAACCTATTAAAATTATTTTGTACTAGAATGATAAACCATAAATCACCTTCTACAGGAATTATTATACTAAATAAAGGAGATGAAGACAACTACAAAGCAATGCAACATAAAATACAGACATTTTAAAGTCAAATAGTCCTAAAATGTTAATATCAAAAAAGTTATTATACTTAAATGACCCATTATAATTTTATCTAATGGAAGAAAATATATATCAAAGTTTTATACAATTGTACATGATATACAGGTTATTTTCCAAACCAAAGTAATAAGTGAGATTCCAATTACAATCATATCATTTTCTTTTCTTCAGGGTTCTCTTTTCAATAGAATAAGAGTGGTATCAATTCATCTCCAACTGATGAAAATGCATCCACTACAAAATATTGATGAAAATACATAAGGAAAGTCATCTATAAAACCAGAACTGAGACAGATAATATTAGGAAGATATAGCTTAAATACATAGGT
>NC_022027.1:40226192-40234489 GCF_000317375.1 Microtus ochrogaster | reverse complement strand
CTTTTGTGTTCTGTGAAGATGTGTCACTAAGATTGTTTTAATAAAAAGAGCTTAATGGCCAATATCTAGGCAGGATCCAGAAACAGAGGATTCTGGAAGAAGGACAGAGTCAAGAAGAAACAGAGAAAGCATGACATGTAAGAGATGAGGTATCAAGCCGTCAGTCACATGGCAGTACATAAATGAGTTATTTAACTAATAAGAGCTAGTTAGAAATAAGTCTAAGCTATCATCCAAGCTTTCATAATTACTTATAGGTCTTCATGTTATTCTTGGGGAGCATATGATCCTGATAAAAAAGTCCAAATACAAATAGTATTGTTAAGAAGAATATAGGTTTTAATAAAGCTCATTTCACAAAAAAAAATAGGTTTGTAATGTCACAAGTGTGAAAGTTAGAGAAATACTTTTAGGGCATCTTAGGAAGAATAACTACAGCATTTATCAGAAGCTGTGAAGAGCACCTTCCATACTGAATTTTCTCCTAATGTAATAGGCATGCTTTGTCTTTAACTGAAAATATGCACTATGACTAGCAATAGATTCAGATCCTGAAATGGGATTCCCCTCTGCGTGCTGTGAATATGTTTTATTTCCATTGGTTAATAAAGAATCAGATTTGGACCATGGCAAGGCAGAAGAAGACAGGCCTGAAAATAAAATAGAGATATAGAGAAAGAGTAGGCAGAGTCAGGGAGATAACATGTAGCTGCTGAAGAAGAAAGATGCCTGAATTTTACTACAGGCCACAGCCTCATGTTGATACATATATTCATAGAAATATGTTAATTTAAGAAATAAGTGCTAATTAAAAAATTCCTGTACTATCATCCAAATATTGTTGTAATTAATATAGATTTGTGTCATTATTCAGGTTTGGGTAGCCAGGAACCAATGTGCAATCTCCATTTACACAATGGCACTCAAAATGGGGCAACTACATCCACAGAGTTAAACACAACTTCTTGATAATAGCGGTTGGTTGTACAAGATCCCTTTTTAAAGACACTACTCATAGTTGTTCATTTTCCCAGAATTATAAGGTGAAGCAACTCCAGAATAAAAATTATTAATTGTCAGACAAAGCGTGGATGGAAAGAGTACGCATTAGGAAGAACACAGACTCACTCAGTACTTAATGGCCATGCAGTCGTGAGAGATGCTCCATTTGCTAATTGTATAGGAAAGTAGGAGTTCTAACAGTTCCTGCTGTCTTTCTGTCATGGAGCTATTACTCACGTGAGCTCAGAGAGTAGTACTTACTAGAACAAAGCTTGTAGAAAATTGAATAAGCTTAAATTCAAACACTGATATTTTCCAGACTACCAAGACATCACTGGTAGAAGATAGGTTATGTGCACTTAATGTCTAATAGGAGAGAATCACTTTTATTTAGGGGTGTGACCCTGGGACATCATTAGTACATCAATAGACACCTCATAATGATGGACACATTGGGAACACTAATTAATAGCTTATAAGATACAAATACTAATAAAAATACTAAAACAACAACTATTGTTACTACTACTACTACTACTACTACTAATAATAATAATAATAATAATAATAAGACTAGAGCATGATACTGAAAGAGAACTACATGGAGTAGGGGGAAAGGAAGTTGGAGGTGGGATTAAGTCTTGAATATATTTGCTGACAAAAAAATCAAAGAAACAAAAAGTTTCTCTTCAAAGAGATAAATAAACATGATTTTCTCCGGAGCAAAGTATGAACAATTAAGGTCCAGCAACATATACTGAGTTCTCTCCAAATATCATATATTAATGTAATGGCTTCTTTTGAACTTTTTAATAGTGAAAGAAGAAAGTTATAAGCCAAGACTGTTTTCAAATTCATTGTAGGGTATTTTAGGAACACAGGTTATAGCAAGATGTGGTGAAGTCTATTATAGGCCTTATGTGCTGACAACATGCTTAGCCCTTTGATTAGTGGAAAGCTAATTTAATACATTCCAAATGTTTTTAAGTGTTTATCTGGATGTTAAGTACAGACTTATTTTTTATTCATAGGATGTAAAGTCCTACACAGAAGTGGGTGTCCAAGACCCGATATTTCAAAGACTAAATATAGTGTAAATAAGTTGAAATTAGCCTCTTGAGCTTCCTTTCAACTCCTCCACATCCTTGAAATTTTAGGTATGCAATCAGCTTTTAGAACTTCTTTCCAGCAATTTCTAGTTTCACGTTGAGAATATATTATATGCCTGTATATTAATTTTAAAAAATAAAGTTTAAATAATAAGACTTTGCTCTCTCTTCCTATATGGTATCCTTTACCAAGATAAAATGCAGCAAACAGACAGACCTTCATCACAATCCATGATGTTATTGGCCCTAATTGATATGCTAGCCTCTAGGACTATGTCAGTAGCCTTCTATTCTTTATAAACCATTGTTGTTAATTTGCTTTGCCATATGCACCGAATCAAGTCAATGTAAGGATTTTATTAATTCTCTTTAGTCATTTATTTTTAAAATACAGACACTACTATGCAGTCACAATCACACATTGGATTTTAAGATGCTTAATCATACTAAGAGTAACAAATAGTAGGTTGTTTGCTACCTCTCTGTTTTACAGAGTTTACTTAGAAAGCAATCATAGAACTCCTAGAGCCATATTCTATTATGTGTTTATAAGTATGTCACAGAATATGTTAGGCTTTGTGGTGTTTTGTTTTTGACAGAATACCAAAGATAATAAAGGAAGAAAGGAATTATTTTTGCCAAGGTTTCAGAAATTCAGGACAGCATACTAAAAAGGATGTTGTGGAATAAATAATCTACAACACAACATACAGGATGCACTTTAGAGCTACTACAGAATCGGGTACAAAAACATTTAGCTTTTCATGAAACAACTCATTGTGAATATTTTCCACAAATTTAAAGTTATACCACTTTATTACTCTCGGTTCAAGATGTCAGAAAGTCATTCGATTAAACACTAGGTCAGAGCCCTCAATATAAATATCTCTGGAACCACCCATCTGATAAACTCAAAGGGTATTTTATAGTTATATGTTATATTTCTCAATTCATTCTAGATGAATAAAGATCTTAATGATAGTTCTTACAGAGGTCTTGAGTTCAATTCAATTCAGTGTTGGCTCACAACCATCTGTAATGGAATCTGGTGCCCTTCTTCTGGCCTGTAGGCATATATGCAGACAGAACACTGCACCAAAATAAATAATTAAATAAATAAGTCTTTTAAAAAATCAATTTGTGTACAATCAAGGTTCGAATGTGCAAAAATATATAATTTAATTCAAAGTGACTAACAAGAAGAATAGCAATAAGTATGGTAATAACAGTAAATATTACAATGGAGTTAAAATATACAGATATATTGACCTAGTAAATGAAATTATACTTAGGGAAATCTTCAGTTTCATGAAAAGATCAATGTCAGTAAGAATTCTGCTTTATTCATTCAGTACTGTGACAGAATTCTGATGATTTGGGATACTTAATTGCATCCTGCCACTTACAAACAATATGCATAAATGAGCAGCAGACATCCTTATTCACATTAGGTTATTTAAGAAAATGATTGCTGATATTGTGAAAATGTAGAATGTTTGAATCTGCTCTTCCACAATTATTCCTGAGCCTTGGGTGCAGGAGCTGCATTGAGATGTATCCTTTGGAGTTCTGCTCCACAACACTGCATCTTGATTCATTGTGGTTTTCTGTTGTGAAGAAAAGTTTCCTTAATTTCCTTGATGTTAGGTGAGGACTATACATTATATGTGTATATCAGGACAAATGTTTAGGTGGACTTAGGGACTCACCTGGCATAATAGAGTAATGGTTGTATTTTATCCTCTGTAAACCATGATTTTACCAGCAGTGGGTGCTTGGGTATGTTTTAAATATCAGGCATAATTTCTTTCCTGTTGGAAGGGTTTTAAGTCCAATTAGAAAGCTCTTGGTTACCGTCAAGCTATCTGTGCCACTACTTCAGCCCTAAGGTTTTCCTTCCATGCTGGTTTTGTTGTGCCCAAGTTGAGACCCTAAGAGAGACCACTGGAATCCAGTCAAAGTCCAGAATGCAAGATTTATTCTCCAGCCAGTTTGGGAGCTCAACCACTACATAAGACACAGCGCAATAGGGAGAGTTCCAGTTTGTCATTTGGATAGCTCCATTTGCTCATCATGTATAGGCAGAAACTGCAAGCCGGGTTAATTTTGGGTCAAGGTATTTGGCATTGCTGAAAGAAGGGTGTGGACTACTTCTGCTCACCCCCTTCTCTTTTAACCTCCCCTTGTAAATAAAATAAAATAGACAGACAAACAAAAAATCTCAACTAGAAAGATGTAGTATGATACAATGAGTCACACAGTATACACTTTATTCTATACATTGTTACCAGTAAGGGTTCATTATATTGAGTCCTTGGTCTACTTAAGGTCCGTTTGTCTTGGGCCTAACTTGGGACTACTCTTCAACATCCTGGTTTTGCCGTTTTGCCTTGTGTCGTGGAGATTCTTCAGCTTTGGATCTGCTGGTCCATCACCTTCACATGCTCCAGCAGTTTGTAGATTAAGTGGATGATGGGATGGGCCAAATCATAGAAATGGTTATGGGCTTGGGTGGTGTGTGGGTTGATAAAACTGCCAGCTTTCCTTCATAGTCACCACCAATGTGAGCTCTCCAGCACTGCTCTGATTAGTTCATTCGGTGCAGCAGGCCGCAAAGGAGCAGAGCCAGATTTTCTCTCAAGCACGCAGAGCTGGCTCACCTGCACCCCTTCCAACAGAATCATCTCTACTGTGTTGCCCAGTAAAAATTTAGGGAATACTGTCCTGAATGCTGCAAATAGTTGAGGGGCAGGATCAGCTCTCCCACTCATAATCTCAGGGCCTTTTCTTCCATCCAATGCAGGAGGAGAAGGGTAGGGAGTAGGGGAGGGCATCTCTCCCTAGCCATTCTTCCATGGTATTCCATATGTTTTAAAAAATGTTTAATATTTTAAGGTAAAATATGATAATAGTATTTGTCTCCTTTCTTTTTTTTTTTCCAAACGCTTCCATGGCCCTGTCCAGATAACTCACTCTCATGAGTGAGAGTTATGCATATGCATTAATTTTCAAATACTACCACTTAGTGTTGTTTGTGTGTATGTGAATTCAGGGGTGTACACTTGGTATTGAATAACGAACTAAAGTGTTCATCACAGAATTAGACTAACTCTTACATCTTCAGTTCTCCTAAAGTATAGTGCTTTGTCTAGAGGTCATGTTCCCAGTGATTTTTTTCCCTTCTATATTAGCATGTCCATTTGTGTGATTTGTAGGGATTATGTTTCAGGAACGCATTATTATGTGATATTATTGGTAAAACCTGCTAGTCATCATTAGGAAACAAGATCTCACATCAGACTGCTTATTCCTATTGCTCTTGCAATCTTTTCACCACTCCATCTTTTGCCAAGTCCCCTAAGCCTTAGGTGAAGGGGTTATGTTGTCTGTGTATCCACTGGAGTTGGGCACCCTCCCCAATAATCTGTTGTTTCCAGGAATTTATGTAAGTCACATGCTGAAGGCACCATGTACTTTGGACAAAGGACTGGAAGATTCAACATAAATTAGACCAGAACACTTCCTTCCTGAAGACTATCTTTCATAGCTCCATAAGGTGTTATGCAAACTGGATGGCTAAATAAGAACTAGAGATCAATTGACCTACCTTGTTGTGATACTTTTGAATCACAACCACAGGATATCCCTGGGGCTGCAATGGAGGAAATCTTAAATTGATAAGAGCTAAGAGATATAAGGTCTGCTCATCAGGAGTGAAGTTGTGAATGGTGGAAACCTAGGCAAACTATCTGGAACAAGTGAGGTCATGGAGAGTAAAGCCTACTACTGCCACTTTAAAAGACCAGTGTCTATCCCGGCAGCATTCCAGATAATTATCCTTCCCACGGATAAATGGAGCTCTCATGCCTCATCAAAGAAACTCCTTTTTGCAGAAGACTGAGATCATCACAGGAAACCACAACTCTTCTCTGAATTTGGACCTGTTGTGGTTTTCTACAATGGCCTCCATCTGTTACCAAGAGGAACTTCTTTGATGATGGGTAAGAACTAAACTTATGTGGGTGCTTGCCAAGGAAGATCAATTAAGTCTTTTTTAAAAGTCACATAAATTTCTGTGTTTAAATTTATTTTGATCAGTAGTTAAGTTTTTACTATTTGCTCTAAGAGCACTCAACTTCATGAATCTAATTTTATGTTATACTTTAATACTATTTTTTTCTTTAAATGGATTCTAGTAGCTTCTGACATAAGCACTAGTGTAAAAAGTATACCACTTTCTATTTATTTTATTTGCAAAACAAACATTTAATTTATTTTATTAGCTTTATGATTACTTTGCTGGGTTAACAGTATCTCATATACTTTTTATTTCCAAGAATACAATGAAGAGTTCTCTATAGACTATTTGGTTAATATTGTAACTTTCTATTCAGGTATTTCTTTATTAATTCTTTTGTAGAATAGAAATATTTAAATGTTTGTTTTATTTCAAGTATCGTATTTAGTACTTTATAGTCAAATTTTAAGCACGCCATGCTTTCTTTGTCAATATATAAGAATCAAAGACTTTGTTGCTTGAAGTCTGAAGCTTAGATATTGCTCTAAACATTATGTAAAATAAAAAGAGAGTCACATGACAATAAACAAAAAATTTAAAGTGTAAAAGGAAATAATAATATAATACAGGTCAAAGTATGTTTTTTCCTGGATGATATAATGAGCACAGTTGAGGACCACTTGATTTCTTTAAAAAGTAAATGTTAATCAAATAGTTTCTCTTAAAAAATAAAGAGTTAGGTTAAATTATCTTTAGTATACCTTGATTTCTTCAGGACAAATCAAGTCATTCTTTTTAATAGACACTCTAAGAACTTTTTTGGACATAATAATTAAAACTTGGAATAAGTCTTTAGTTTTCAAACTTTTTTCTCCTTACCTTTATGACTTTAAACTTTGTTGAAGCACTTAAGGGAAACAACAGAGAATGAATTCCTATTGGTTTCCTATAGTTTGATCATTAATAAGGTTTGTAAAGATAAGGAATTAAACATCGGATGAACCATTAAACACATGCATTAGTAATATCATAATACACAACTAACTCCTTTATTATGTTTTAAAATTTTTATAACACCATGCATTATTTGTAGTACTTATTAATTATAAAAAAGCACCAACCACTTGACAGGTTTCTATACTTTAATAATAAAAAGTAGTTAATTTTTTTAAATTACAGTTAAAGAAAGAATTTTGAAAAAGTTAATTAATCAATTTAGTCAATGATATGTAAATACCACTAAGGATACTATAGGGAAAAATAAGACATTTTATGTATTCTACTGAAAATAATAGCATATAATATAAATATACACATCTTACATTTCTACATATAAATACATTTTGTACATATAGATGTATCAGGGGACTATGAGTGCCAACCTCAGTTTCCCCTCAGCGTTCAGATAGAAGGCTCACAGCAAGAGTGGGACTGAGAAAGATCTGGGGGATGAAATGAATTCTCCACTACATACTTTTCTGCAGTTTTCTTTATTCTTCCTTTCCTGTTCTCCGATGTTATGTTAAGATTCCAATTTACACACACACACACACACACACACACACACACACAAACAAAAAAAAAACAAAGGAAATTTTCTGAGCTTGGATGTTCCTTTATCTCTGAAGTTTCCAAATATCATCTATGTGAAAAACTCCATTTCTGACTTCATGCCCTGCCAAGTGGAATATAGTTACAGCGACGTGGCTTCCAAAGTATCTCAGGAACAGGATGGAGATATGGCGTTTGGAACCAAGGTTTTTGACTATGTGACTAAATTCTCTCACTGAAGGGTTCACAAAGTAGGAGAAACCATCCAATAAGCAGAAGAACAAGGCAGGCTCTTAAAAGTCCACAATCCTTATGGGGCAAATAAATTCAGTTATGAAGCAAGTCTCAGTATTTATTCTATATAAAAACTATATAGCTAAATGAGAAGTCATTCTCCTGACTACTCACAGAATATGTGCCCATAAGTTTGAGATGCAATCATGAGATTACATGTGTAATTCACATGAGACTTCACACTGTAATGTAAATATCCGAGAGGCACAAAGCTACTTCAGCAAAAGTGTGCAAAAGCATTCAGAATCTATGGACCTCCAGACTTTGTCTGGACAGGATTAATCCTGCTTCAGTGTAGAAATAGGAGCGGCGGGCTGCGTCCC